>NW_028270171.1:0-15000 GCF_037043375.1 Chiloscyllium plagiosum
ACCCTAACCCTAACCCTAACCCTAACCCTAACCCTAACCCTAACCCTAACCCTAACCCTAACCCTAACCCTAACCCTAACCCTAACCCTAACCCTAACCCTAACCCTAACCCTAACCCTAACCCTAACCCTAACCCTAACCCTAACCCTAACCCTAACCCTAACCCTAACCCTAACCCTAACCCTAACCCTAACCCTAACCCTAACCCTAACCCTAACCCTAACCCTAACCCTAACCCTAACCCTAACCCTAACCCTAACCCTAACCCTAACCCTAACCCTAACCCTAACCCTAACCCTAACCCTAACCCTAACCCTAACCCTAACCCTAACCCTAACCCTAACCCTAACCCTAACCCTAACCCTAACCCTAACCCTAACCCTAACCCTAACCCTAACCCTAACCCTAACCCTAACCCTAACCCTAACCCTAACCCTAACCCTAACCCTAACCCTAACCCTAACCCTAACCCTAACCCTAACCCTAACCCTAACCCTAACCCTAACCCTAACCCTAACCCTAACCCTAACCCTAACCCTAACCCTAACCCTAACCCTAACCCTAACCCTAACCCTAACCCTAACCCTAACCCTAACCCTAACCCTAACCCTAACCCTAACCCTAACCCTAACCCTAACCCTAACCCTAACCCTAACCCTAACCCTAACCCTAACCCTAACCCTAACCCTAACCCTAACCCTAACCCTAACCCTAACCCTAACCCTAACCCTAACCCTAACCCTAACCCTAACCCTAACCCTAACCCTAACCCTAACCCTAACCCTAACCCTAACCCTAACCCTAACCCTAACCCTAACCCTAACCCTAACCCTAACCCTAACCCTAACCCTAACCCTAACCCTAACCCTAACCCTAACCCTAACCCTAACCCTAACCCTAACCCTAACCCTAACCCTAACCCTAACCCTAACCCTAACCCTAACCCTAACCCTAACCCTAACCCTAACCCTAACCCTAACCCTAACCCTAACCCTAACCCTAACCCTAACCCTAACCCTAACCCTAACCCTAACCCTAACCCTAACCCTAACCCTAACCCTAACCCTAACCCTAACCCTAACCCTAACCCTAACCCTAACCCTAACCCTAACCCTAACCCTAACCCTAACCCTAACCCTAACCCTAACCCTAACCCTAACCCTAACCCTAACCCTAACCCTAACCCTAACCCTAACCCTAACCCTAACCCTAACCCTAACCCTAACCCTAACCCTAACCCTAACCCTAACCCTAACCCTAACCCTAACCCTAACCCTAACCCTAACCCTAACCCTAACCCTAACCCTAACCCTAACCCTAACCCTAACCCTAACCCTAACCCTAACCCTAACCCTAACCCTAACCCTAACCCTAACCCTAACCCTAACCCTAACCCTAACCCTAACCCTAACCCTAACCCTAACCCTAACCCTAACCCTAACCCTAACCCTAACCCTAACCCTAACCCTAACCCTAACCCTAACCCTAACCCTAACCCTAACCCTAACCCTAACCCTAACCCTAACCCTAACCCTAACCCTAACCCTAACCCTAACCCTAACCCTAACCCTAACCCTAACCCTAACCCTAACCCTAACCCTAACCCTAACCCTAACCCTAACCCTAACCCTAACCCTAACCCTAACCCTAACCCTAACCCTAACCCTAACCCTAACCCTAACCCTAACCCTAACCCTAACCCTAACCCTAACCCTAACCCTAACCCTAACCCTAACCCTAACCCTAACCCTAACCCTAACCCTAACCCTAACCCTAACCCTAACCCTAACCCTAACCCTAACCCTAACCCTAACCCTAACCCTAACCCTAACCCTAACCCTAACCCTAACCCTAACCCTAACCCTAACCCTAACCCTAACCCTAACCCTAACCCTAACCCTAACCCTAACCCTAACCCTAACCCTAACCCTAACCCTAACCCTAACCCTAACCCTAACCCTAACCCTAACCCTAACCCTAACCCTAACCCTAACCCTAACCCTAACCCTAACCCTAACCCTAACCCTAACCCTAACCCTAACCCTAACCCTAACCCTAACCCTAACCCTAACCCTAACCCTAACCCTAACCCTAACCCTAACCCTAACCCTAACCCTAACCCTAACCCTAACCCTAACCCTAACCCTAACCCTAACCCTAACCCTAACCCTAACCCTAACCCTAACCCTAACCCTAACCCTAACCCTAACCCTAACCCTAACCCTAACCCTAACCCTAACCCTAACCCTAACCCTAACCCTAACCCTAACCCTAACCCTAACCCTAACCCTAACCCTAACCCTAACCCTAACCCTAACCCTAACCCTAACCCTAACCCTAACCCTAACCCTAACCCTAACCCTAACCCTAACCCTAACCCTAACCCTAACCCTAACCCTAACCCTAACCCTAACCCTAACCCTAACCCTAACCCTAACCCTAACCCTAACCCTAACCCTAACCCTAACCCTAACCCTAACCCTAACCCTAACCCTAACCCTAACCCTAACCCTAACCCTAACCCTAACCCTAACCCTAACCCTAACCCTAACCCTAACCCTAACCCTAACCCTAACCCTAACCCTAACCCTAACCCTAACCCTAACCCTAACCCTAACCCTAACCCTAACCCTAACCCTAACCCTAACCCTAACCCTAACCCTAACCCTAACCCTAACCCTAACCCTAACCCTAACCCTAACCCTAACCCTAACCCTAACCCTAACCCTAACCCTAACCCTAACCCTAACCCTAACCCTAACCCTAACCCTAACCCTAACCCTAACCCTAACCCTAACCCTAACCCTAACCCTAACCCTAACCCTAACCCTAACCCTAACCCTAACCCTAACCCTAACCCTAACCCTAACCCTAACCCTAACCCTAACCCTAACCCTAACCCTAACCCTAACCCTAACCCTAACCCTAACCCTAACCCTAACCCTAACCCTAACCCTAACCCTAACCCTAACCCTAACCCTAACCCTAACCCTAACCCTAACCCTAACCCTAACCCTAACCCTAACCCTAACCCTAACCCTAACCCTAACCCTAACCCTAACCCTAACCCTAACCCTAACCCTAACCCTAACCCTAACCCTAACCCTAACCCTAACCCTAACCCTAACCCTAACCCTAACCCTAACCCTAACCCTAACCCTAACCCTAACCCTAACCCTAACCCTAACCCTAACCCTAACCCTAACCCTAACCCTAACCCTAACCCTAACCCTAACCCTAACCCTAACCCTAACCCTAACCCTAACCCTAACCCTAACCCTAACCCTAACCCTAACCCTAACCCTAACCCTAACCCTAACCCTAACCCTAACCCTAACCCTAACCCTAACCCTAACCCTAACCCTAACCCTAACCCTAACCCTAACCCTAACCCTAACCCTAACCCTAACCCTAACCCTAACCCTAACCCTAACCCTAACCCTAACCCTAACCCTAACCCTAACCCTAACCCTAACCCTAACCCTAACCCTAACCCTAACCCTAACCCTAACCCTAACCCTAACCCTAACCCTAACCCTAACCCTAACCCTAACCCTAACCCTAACCCTAACCCTAACCCTAACCCTAACCCTAACCCTAACCCTAACCCTAACCCTAACCCTAACCCTAACCCTAACCCTAACCCTAACCCTAACCCTAACCCTAACCCTAACCCTAACCCTAACCCTAACCCTAACCCTAACCCTAACCCTAACCCTAACCCTAACCCTAACCCTAACCCTAACCCTAACCCTAACCCTAACCCTAACCCTAACCCTAACCCTAACCCTAACCCTAACCCTAACCCTAACCCTAACCCTAACCCTAACCCTAACCCTAACCCTAACCCTAACCCTAACCCTAACCCTAACCCTAACCCTAACCCTAACCCTAACCCTAACCCTAACCCTAACCCTAACCCTAACCCTAACCCTAACCCTAACCCTAACCCTAACCCTAACCCTAACCCTAACCCTAACCCTAACCCTAACCCTAACCCTAACCCTAACCCTAACCCTAACCCTAACCCTAACCCTAACCCTAACCCTAACCCTAACCCTAACCCTAACCCTAACCCTAACCCTAACCCTAACCCTAACCCTAACCCTAACCCTAACCCTAACCCTAACCCTAACCCTAACCCTAACCCTAACCCTAACCCTAACCCTAACCCTAACCCTAACCCTAACCCTAACCCTAACCCTAACCCTAACCCTAACCCTAACCCTAACCCTAACCCTAACCCTAACCCTAACCCTAACCCTAACCCTAACCCTAACCCTAACCCTAACCCTAACCCTAACCCTAACCCTAACCCTAACCCTAACCCTAACCCTAACCCTAACCCTAACCCTAACCCTAACCCTAACCCTAACCCTAACCCTAACCCTAACCCTAACCCTAACCCTAACCCTAACCCTAACCCTAACCCTAACCCTAACCCTAACCCTAACCCTAACCCTAACCCTAACCCTAACCCTAACCCTAACCCTAACCCTAACCCTAACCCTAACCCTAACCCTAACCCTAACCCTAACCCTAACCCTAACCCTAACCCTAACCCTAACCCTAACCCTAACCCTAACCCTAACCCTAACCCTAACCCTAACCCTAACCCTAACCCTAACCCTAACCCTAACCCTAACCCTAACCCTAACCCTAACCCTAACCCTAACCCTAACCCTAACCCTAACCCTAACCCTAACCCTAACCCTAACCCTAACCCTAACCCTAACCCTAACCCTAACCCTAACCCTAACCCTAACCCTAACCCTAACCCTAACCCTAACCCTAACCCTAACCCTAACCCTAACCCTAACCCTAACCCTAACCCTAACCCTAACCCTAACCCTAACCCTAACCCTAACCCTAACCCTAACCCTAACCCTAACCCTAACCCTAACCCTAACCCTAACCCTAACCCTAACCCTAACCCTAACCCTAACCCTAACCCTAACCCTAACCCTAACCCTAACCCTAACCCTAACCCTAACCCTAACCCTAACCCTAACCCTAACCCTAACCCTAACCCTAACCCTAACCCTAACCCTAACCCTAACCCTAACCCTAACCCTAACCCTAACCCTAACCCTAACCCTAACCCTAACCCTAACCCTAACCCTAACCCTAACCCTAACCCTAACCCTAACCCTAACCCTAACCCTAACCCTAACCCTAACCCTAACCCTAACCCTAACCCTAACCCTAACCCTAACCCTAACCCTAACCCTAACCCTAACCCTAACCCTAACCCTAACCCTAACCCTAACCCTAACCCTAACCCTAACCCTAACCCTAACCCTAACCCTAACCCTAACCCTAACCCTAACCCTAACCCTAACCCTAACCCTAACCCTAACCCTAACCCTAACCCTAACCCTAACCCTAACCCTAACCCTAACCCTAACCCTAACCCTAACCCTAACCCTAACCCTAACCCTAACCCTAACCCTAACCCTAACCCTAACCCTAACCCTAACCCTAACCCTAACCCTAACCCTAACCCTAACCCTAACCCTAACCCTAACCCTAACCCTAACCCTAACCCTAACCCTAACCCTAACCCTAACCCTAACCCTAACCCTAACCCTAACCCTAACCCTAACCCTAACCCTAACCCTAACCCTAACCCTAACCCTAACCCTAACCCTAACCCTAACCCTAACCCTAACCCTAACCCTAACCCTAACCCTAACCCTAACCCTAACCCTAACCCTAACCCTAACCCTAACCCTAACCCTAACCCTAACCCTAACCCTAACCCTAACCCTAACCCTAACCCTAACCCTAACCCTAACCCTAACCCTAACCCTAACCCTAACCCTAACCCTAACCCTAACCCTAACCCTAACCCTAACCCTAACCCTAACCCTAACCCTAACCCTAACCCTAACCCTAACCCTAACCCTAACCCTAACCCTAACCCTAACCCTAACCCTAACCCTAACCCTAACCCTAACCCTAACCCTAACCCTAACCCTAACCCTAACCCTAACCCTAACCCTAACCCTAACCCTAACCCTAACCCTAACCCTAACCCTAACCCTAACCCTAACCCTAACCCTAACCCTAACCCTAACCCTAACCCTAACCCTAACCCTAACCCTAACCCTAACCCTAACCCTAACCCTAACCCTAACCCTAACCCTAACCCTAACCCTAACCCTAACCCTAACCCTAACCCTAACCCTAACCCTAACCCTAACCCTAACCCTAACCCTAACCCTAACCCTAACCCTAACCCTAACCCTAACCCTAACCCTAACCCTAACCCTAACCCTAACCCTAACCCTAACCCTAACCCTAACCCTAACCCTAACCCTAACCCTAACCCTAACCCTAACCCTAACCCTAACCCTAACCCTAACCCTAACCCTAACCCTAACCCTAACCCTAACCCTAACCCTAACCCTAACCCTAACCCTAACCCTAACCCTAACCCTAACCCTAACCCTAACCCTAACCCTAACCCTAACCCTAACCCTAACCCTAACCCTAACCCTAACCCTAACCCTAACCCTAACCCTAACCCTAACCCTAACCCTAACCCTAACCCTAACCCTAACCCTAACCCTAACCCTAACCCTAACCCTAACCCTAACCCTAACCCTAACCCTAACCCTAACCCTAACCCTAACCCTAACCCTAACCCTAACCCTAACCCTAACCCTAACCCTAACCCTAACCCTAACCCTAACCCTAACCCTAACCCTAACCCTAACCCTAACCCTAACCCTAACCCTAACCCTAACCCTAACCCTAACCCTAACCCTAACCCTAACCCTAACCCTAACCCTAACCCTAACCCTAACCCTAACCCTAACCCTAACCCTAACCCTAACCCTAACCCTAACCCTAACCCTAACCCTAACCCTAACCCTAACCCTAACCCTAACCCTAACCCTAACCCTAACCCTAACCCTAACCCTAACCCTAACCCTAACCCTAACCCTAACCCTAACCCTAACCCTAACCCTAACCCTAACCCTAACCCTAACCCTAACCCTAACCCTAACCCTAACCCTAACCCTAACCCTAACCCTAACCCTAACCCTAACCCTAACCCTAACCCTAACCCTAACCCTAACCCTAACCCTAACCCTAACCCTAACCCTAACCCTAACCCTAACCCTAACCCTAACCCTAACCCTAACCCTAACCCTAACCCTAACCCTAACCCTAACCCTAACCCTAACCCTAACCCTAACCCTAACCCTAACCCTAACCCTAACCCTAACCCTAACCCTAACCCTAACCCTAACCCTAACCCTAACCCTAACCCTAACCCTAACCCTAACCCTAACCCTAACCCTAACCCTAACCCTAACCCTAACCCTAACCCTAACCCTAACCCTAACCCTAACCCTAACCCTAACCCTAACCCTAACCCTAACCCTAACCCTAACCCTAACCCTAACCCTAACCCTAACCCTAACCCTAACCCTAACCCTAACCCTAACCCTAACCCTAACCCTAACCCTAACCCTAACCCTAACCCTAACCCTAACCCTAACCCTAACCCTAACCCTAACCCTAACCCTAACCCTAACCCTAACCCTAACCCTAACCCTAACCCTAACCCTAACCCTAACCCTAACCCTAACCCTAACCCTAACCCTAACCCTAACCCTAACCCTAACCCTAACCCTAACCCTAACCCTAACCCTAACCCTAACCCTAACCCTAACCCTAACCCTAACCCTAACCCTAACCCTAACCCTAACCCTAACCCTAACCCTAACCCTAACCCTAACCCTAACCCTAACCCTAACCCTAACCCTAACCCTAACCCTAACCCTAACCCTAACCCTAACCCTAACCCTAACCCTAACCCTAACCCTAACCCTAACCCTAACCCTAACCCTAACCCTAACCCTAACCCTAACCCTAACCCTAACCCTAACCCTAACCCTAACCCTAACCCTAACCCTAACCCTAACCCTAACCCTAACCCTAACCCTAACCCTAACCCTAACCCTAACCCTAACCCTAACCCTAACCCTAACCCTAACCCTAACCCTAACCCTAACCCTAACCCTAACCCTAACCCTAACCCTAACCCTAACCCTAACCCTAACCCTAACCCTAACCCTAACCCTAACCCTAACCCTAACCCTAACCCTAACCCTAACCCTAACCCTAACCCTAACCCTAACCCTAACCCTAACCCTAACCCTAACCCTAACCCTAACCCTAACCCTAACCCTAACCCTAACCCTAACCCTAACCCTAACCCTAACCCTAACCCTAACCCTAACCCTAACCCTAACCCTAACCCTAACCCTAACCCTAACCCTAACCCTAACCCTAACCCTAACCCTAACCCTAACCCTAACCCTAACCCTAACCCTAACCCTAACCCTAACCCTAACCCTAACCCTAACCCTAACCCTAACCCTAACCCTAACCCTAACCCTAACCCTAACCCTAACCCTAACCCTAACCCTAACCCTAACCCTAACCCTAACCCTAACCCTAACCCTAACCCTAACCCTAACCCTAACCCTAACCCTAACCCTAACCCTAACCCTAACCCTAACCCTAACCCTAACCCTAACCCTAACCCTAACCCTAACCCTAACCCTAACCCTAACCCTAACCCTAACCCTAACCCTAACCCTAACCCTAACCCTAACCCTAACCCTAACCCTAACCCTAACCCTAACCCTAACCCTAACCCTAACCCTAACCCTAACCCTAACCCTAACCCTAACCCTAACCCTAACCCTAACCCTAACCCTAACCCTAACCCTAACCCTAACCCTAACCCTAACCCTAACCCTAACCCTAACCCTAACCCTAACCCTAACCCTAACCCTAACCCTAACCCTAACCCTAACCCTAACCCTAACCCTAACCCTAACCCTAACCCTAACCCTAACCCTAACCCTAACCCTAACCCTAACCCTAACCCTAACCCTAACCCTAACCCTAACCCTAACCCTAACCCTAACCCTAACCCTAACCCTAACCCTAACCCTAACCCTAACCCTAACCCTAACCCTAACCCTAACCCTAACCCTAACCCTAACCCTAACCCTAACCCTAACCCTAACCCTAACCCTAACCCTAACCCTAACCCTAACCCTAACCCTAACCCTAACCCTAACCCTAACCCTAACCCTAACCCTAACCCTAACCCTAACCCTAACCCTAACCCTAACCCTAACCCTAACCCTAACCCTAACCCTAACCCTAACCCTAACCCTAACCCTAACCCTAACCCTAACCCTAACCCTAACCCTAACCCTAACCCTAACCCTAACCCTAACCCTAACCCTAACCCTAACCCTAACCCTAACCCTAACCCTAACCCTAACCCTAACCCTAACCCTAACCCTAACCCTAACCCTAACCCTAACCCTAACCCTAACCCTAACCCTAACCCTAACCCTAACCCTAACCCTAACCCTAACCCTAACCCTAACCCTAACCCTAACCCTAACCCTAACCCTAACCCTAACCCTAACCCTAACCCTAACCCTAACCCTAACCCTAACCCTAACCCTAACCCTAACCCTAACCCTAACCCTAACCCTAACCCTAACCCTAACCCTAACCCTAACCCTAACCCTAACCCTAACCCTAACCCTAACCCTAACCCTAACCCTAACCCTAACCCTAACCCTAACCCTAACCCTAACCCTAACCCTAACCCTAACCCTAACCCTAACCCTAACCCTAACCCTAACCCTAACCCTAACCCTAACCCTAACCCTAACCCTAACCCTAACCCTAACCCTAACCCTAACCCTAACCCTAACCCTAACCCTAACCCTAACCCTAACCCTAACCCTAACCCTAACCCTAACCCTAACCCTAACCCTAACCCTAACCCTAACCCTAACCCTAACCCTAACCCTAACCCTAACCCTAACCCTAACCCTAACCCTAACCCTAACCCTAACCCTAACCCTAACCCTAACCCTAACCCTAACCCTAACCCTAACCCTAACCCTAACCCTAGCCCTAACCCTAACCCTAACCCTAACCCTAACCCTAACCCTAACCCTAACCCTAACCCTAACCCTAACCCTAACCCTAACCCTAACCCTAACCCTAACCCTAACCCTAACCCTAACCCTAACCCTAACCCTAACCCTAACCCTAACCCTAACCCTAACCCTAACCCTAACCCTAACCCTAACCCTAACCCTAACCCTAACCCTAACCCTAACCCTAACCCTAACCCTAACCCTAACCCTAACCCTAACCCTAACCCTAACCCTAACCCTAACCCTAACCCTAACCCTAACCCTAACCCTAACCCTAACCCTAACCCTAACCCTAACCCTAACCCTAACCCTAACCCTAACCCTAACCCTAACCCTAACCCTAACCCTAACCCTAACCCTAACCCTAACCCTAACCCTAACCCTAACCCTAACCCTAACCCTAACCCTAACCCTAACCCTAACCCTAACCCTAACCCTAACCCTAACCCTAACCCTAACCCTAACCCTAACCCTAACCCTAACCCTAACCCTAACCCTAACCCTAACCCTAACCCTAACCCTAACCCTAACCCTAACCCTAACCCTAACCCTAACCCTAACCCTAACCCTAACCCTAACCCTAACCCTAACCCTAACCCTAACCCTAACCCTAACCCTAACCCTAACCCTAACCCTAACCCTAACCCTAACCCTAACCCTAACCCTAACCCTAACCCTAACCCTAACCCTAACCCTAACCCTAACCCTAACCCTAACCCTAACCCTAACCCTAACCCTAACCCTAACCCTAACCCTAACCCTAACCCTAACCCTAACCCTAACCCTAACCCTAACCCTAACCCTAACCCTAACCCTAACCCTAACCCTAACCCTAACCCTAACCCTAACCCTAACCCTAACCCTAACCCTAACCCTAACCCTAACCCTAACCCTAACCCTAACCCTAACCCTAACCCTAACCCTAACCCTAACCCTAACCCTAACCCTAACCCTAACCCTAACCCTAACCCTAACCCTAACCCTAACCCTAACCCTAACCCTAACCCTAACCCTAACCCTAACCCTAACCCTAACCCTAACCCTAACCCTAACCCTAACCCTAACCCTAACCCTAACCCTAACCCTAACCCTAACCCTAACCCTAACCCTAACCCTAACCCTAACCCTAACCCTAACCCTAACCCTAACCCTAACCCTAACCCTAACCCTAACCCTAACCCTAACCCTAACCCTAACCCTAACCCTAACCCTAACCCTAACCCTAACCCTAACCCTAACCCTAACCCTAACCCTAACCCTAACCCTAACCCTAACCCTAACCCTAACCCTAACCCTAACCCTAACCCTAACCCTAACCCTAACCCTAACCCTAACCCTAACCCTAACCCTAACCCTAACCCTAACCCTAACCCTAACCCTAACCCTAACCCTAACCCTAACCCTAACCCTAACCCTAACCCTAACCCTAACCCTAACCCTAACCCTAACCCTAACCCTAACCCTAACCCTAACCCTAACCCTAACCCTAACCCTAACCCTAACCCTAACCCTAACCCTAACCCTAACCCTAACCCTAACCCTAACCCTAACCCTAACCCTAACCCTAACCCTAACCCTAACCCTAACCCTAACCCTAACCCTAACCCTAACCCTAACCCTAACCCTAACCCTAACCCTAACCCTAACCCTAACCCTAACCCTAACCCTAACCCTAACCCTAACCCTAACCCTAACCCTAACCCTAACCCTAACCCTAACCCTAACCCTAACCCTAACCCTAACCCTAACCCTAACCCTAACCCTAACCCTAACCCTAACCCTAACCCTAACCCTAACCCTAACCCTAACCCTAACCCTAACCCTAACCCTAACCCTAACCCTAACCCTAACCCTAACCCTAACCCTAACCCTAACCCTAACCCTAACCCTAACCCTAACCCTAACCCTAACCCTAACCCTAACCCTAACCCTAACCCTAACCCTAACCCTAACCCTAACCCTAACCCTAACCCTAACCCTAACCCTAACCCTAACCCTAACCCTAACCCTAACCCTAACCCTAACCCTAACCCTAACCCTAACCCTAACCCTAACCCTAACCCTAACCCTAACCCTAACCCTAACCCTAACCCTAACCCTAACCCTAACCCTAACCCTAACCCTAACCCTAACCCTAACCCTAACCCTAACCCTAACCCTAACCCTAACCCTAACCCTAACCCTAACCCTAACCCTAACCCTAACCCTAACCCTAACCCTAACCCTAACCCTAACCCTAACCCTAACCCTAACCCTAACCCTAACCCTAACCCTAACCCTAACCCTAACCCTAACCCTAACCCTAACCCTAACCCTAACCCTAACCCTAACCCTAACCCTAACCCTAACCCTAACCCTAACCCTAACCCTAACCCTAACCCTAACCCTAACCCTAACCCTAACCCTAACCCTAACCCTAACCCTAACCCTAACCCTAACCCTAACCCTAACCCTAACCCTAACCCTAACCCTAACCCTAACCCTAACCCTAACCCTAACCCTAACCCTAACCCTAACCCTAACCCTAACCCTAACCCTAACCCTAACCCTAACCCTAACCCTAACCCTAACCCTAACCCTAACCCTAACCCTAACCCTAACCCTAACCCTAACCCTAACCCTAACCCTAACCCTAACCCTAACCCTAACCCTAACCCTAACCCTAACCCTAACCCTAACCCTAACCCTAACCCTAACCCTAACCCTAACCCTAACCCTAACCCTAACCCTAACCCTAACCCTAACCCTAACCCTAACCCTAACCCTAACCCTAACCCTAACCCTAACCCTAACCCTAACCCTAACCCTAACCCTAACCCTAACCCTAACCCTAACCCTAACCCTAACCCTAACCCTAACCCTAACCCTAACCCTAACCCTAACCCTAACCCTAACCCTAACCCTAACCCTAACCCTAACCCTAACCCTAACCCTAACCCTAACCCTAACCCTAACCCTAACCCTAACCCTAACCCTAACCCTAACCCTAACCCTAACCCTAACCCTAACCCTAACCCTAACCCTAACCCTAACCCTAACCCTAACCCTAACCCTAACCCTAACCCTAACCCTAACCCTAACCCTAACCCTAACCCTAACCCTAACCCTAACCCTAACCCTAACCCTAACCCTAACCCTAACCCTAACCCTAACCCTAACCCTAACCCTAACCCTAACCCTAACCCTAACCCTAACCCTAACCCTAACCCTAACCCTAACCCTAACCCTAACCCTAACCCTAACCCTAACCCTAACCCTAACCCTAACCCTAACCCTAACCCTAACCCTAACCCTAACCCTAACCCTAACCCTAACCCTAACCCTAACCCTAACCCTAACCCTAACCCTAACCCTAACCCTAACCCTAACCCTAACCCTAACCCTAACCCTAACCCTAACCCTAACCCTAACCCTAACCCTAACCCTAACCCTAACCCTAACCCTAACCCTAACCCTAACCCTAACCCTAACCCTAACCCTAACCCTAACCCTAACCCTAACCCTAACCCTAACCCTAACCCTAACCCTAACCCTAACCCTAACCCTAACCCTAACCCTAACCCTAACCCTAACCCTAACCCTAACCCTAACCCTAACCCTAACCCTAACCCTAACCCTAACCCTAACCCTAACCCTAACCCTAACCCTAACCCTAACCCTAACCCTAACCCTAACCCTAACCCTAACCCTAACCCTAACCCTAACCCTAACCCTAACCCTAACCCTAACCCTAACCCTAACCCTAACCCTAACCCTAACCCTAACCCTAACCCTAACCCTAACCCTAACCCTAACCCTAACCCTAACCCTAACCCTAACCCTAACCCTAACCCTAACCCTAACCCTAACCCTAACCCTAACCCTAACCCTAACCCTAACCCTAACCCTAACCCTAACCCTAACCCTAACCCTAACCCTAACCCTAACCCTAACCCTAACCCTAACCCTAACCCTAACCCTAACCCTAACCCTAACCCTAACCCTAACCCTAACCCTAACCCTAACCCTAACCCTAACCCTAACCCTAACCCTAACCCTAACCCTAACCCTAACCCTAACCCTAACCCTAACCCTAACCCTAACCCTAACCCTAACCCTAACCCTAACCCTAACCCTAACCCTAACCCTAACCCTAACCCTAACCCTAACCCTAACCCTAACCCTAACCCTAACCCTAACCCTAACCCTAACCCTAACCCTAACCCTAACCCTAACCCTAACCCTAACCCTAACCCTAACCCTAACCCTAACCCTAACCCTAACCCTAACCCTAACCCTAACCCTAACCCTAACCCTAACCCTAACCCTAACCCTAACCCTAACCCTAACCCTAACCCTAACCCTAACCCTAACCCTAACCCTAACCCTAACCCTAACCCTAACCCTAACCCTAACCCTAACCCTAACCCTAACCCTAACCCTAACCCTAACCCTAACCCTAACCCTAACCCTAACCCTAACCCTAACCCTAACCCTAACCCTAACCCTAACCCTAACCCTAACCCTAACCCTAACCCTAACCCTAACCCTAACCCTAACCCTAACCCTAACCCTAACCCTAACCCTAACCCTAACCCTAACCCTAACCCTAACCCTAACCCTAACCCTAACCCTAACCCTAACCCTAACCCTAACCCTAACCCTAACCCTAACCCTAACCCTAACCCTAACCCTAACCCTAACCCTAACCCTAACCCTAACCCTAACCCTAACCCTAACCCTAACCCTAACCCTAACCCTAACCCTAACCCTAACCCTAACCCTAACCCTAACCCTAACCCTAACCCTAACCCTAACCCTAACCCTAACCCTAACCCTAACCCTAACCCTAACCCTAACCCTAACCCTAACCCTAACCCTAACCCTAACCCTAACCCTAACCCTAACCCTAACCCTAACCCTAACCCTAACCCTAACCCTAACCCTAACCCTAACCCTAACCCTAACCCTAACCCTAACCCTAACCCTAACCCTAACCCTAACCCTAACCCTAACCCTAACCCTA
>NW_028270171.1:1697512-1828547 GCF_037043375.1 Chiloscyllium plagiosum
AGACTTGTTGGCTTTAAAGATAGAAATCTAAAGAAAAGTATTTGGAAGCTATTTAAAACTGGAATGCTGATGGAAAGATCAAGCACTCCCCATTGTGAGCCAATTGCTTAGCTCATCTAACCATCTAGACAAAGCCATGTGATATAAACTGGCTTGAGATAAGAAACAGAGTCAAAAGGTATGGCGCTGGAAAAGCACAGCAGGTCAGGCAGCGTCTGAGGAGCAGGAGAGTCAATGTTTCAGGCAGTGATCAGGAATCATCACTGACATTTTCAGAAATTTAGGTATATCCTTTGTAATCACCTTTCTTGCATGTGTGGATTTTGTACTGTTGTACTCAATTTGGATGCTGAGAAAAATAAAATGCTTATTCTTTCTTTTAAACCTTTAAAGCGTATCGTATGTCTTTTCTTAAAAGTCTCAGCATTCAAGGAGTAAAGACACTTCTTCATTAAAACACATCTTGTATCAGTTAATGGAGACGTCGGAAAAGGGTGAAATTATCCCACGTCTCCTTCCTGTCTGAAACTGACATTCTGTGTAAAAGCTAAACTAAAGTGTTTAGTTGATCCTGCTAGTTTCTCACCCACAACAACATGCTTGTCTAATTCAGAAATTTAGTGTTGCTGCAGCATAGTGGTAATGTTACTGGACTAGAGTGAGAGGTCTGGACTTTTGGATACAGAACTGGCTCAAAGGTAGAAGACAGAGGGTGGTGGTGGAAGATTGTTTTTCAGACTGGAGGCCTGTGACCAGTGGAGTGCCACAAGGATCGGTGCTGGGTTGATTACTTTTTATCATTTACATAAATGATTTGCGAGCATAAGAGGTACAGTTAGTAAGTTTGCAGATGACACCAAAATTGGAGTTGTAGTGGACAGCGAACAGGGTTACCTCAGATTACAACATAATCTGGACCAGGTGTGCTGAGAAGTGGCAGATGGAGTTTAATTCAGATAAATGCGAGGTGCTGCCTTTTGGGAAAGCAAATCTTAGCAGAACTTACACATTTAATGGTAAGGTCCTAGGGAGTGTTGCTGAACAAAGAGACCTTGGAGTGCAGGTCCATAGCTCCTCGAAAGTGGATTCGCAGGTAGATAGGATACTGAAGAAGGCATTTGATATGCTTTCCTTTATTGGTCAGAGTATTGAGTACAGGAGTTGGGAGGTCATGTTGCGGCTGTACAGGACATTGGTTAGGCCAGTGTTGGAATATTGCATGCAATTCTGGTCTCCTTCCTATCGGAAAGATGTTGTGAAACTTGAAAGGGTTCAGAAAAGATTTACAAGGATGTTGCCAGGGTTAGAAGATCTGAGCTACAGGAAGAGGCTGAACAGGCTGGGGCTGTTTTCCCTGGAGCGTCGGAGGCTGAGGGGTGACCTTATAGAGGTTTACAAAATTAAGAGGGGCATGGATAGGATAAATAGACAAAGTCTTTTCTCTGGGGTCGGGGAGTCCAGAACTAGAGGGCATAGGTTTAGGGTGAGAGGGAAAAGATATAAAAGAGACCTAAAGGGCAACTTTTTCACGCAGAGGGTGGTACGTATATGGAATGACCTGCCAGAGGATGTGGTGGAGGCTGGTACAATTGCAACATTTAAGAGGCATTTGGAAGGGTATATGAATAGGAAGGGTTTGGAGAGATATGGGCCGGGTGCTGGCAGGTGGGACTAGAATTGGGTTGGGATATCTGGTCAGCATGGACGGGTTGGGCCAAAGGGTCTGTTTCCATGCTATACATCTCTATGACTCTATAATGCTCTGGAGACATAAATTCTAATCTTGTCATGGCAGCTGGGGAATATAAGTTCAATTAATTAGTAAATTTGGAATTACAAACAAGTATCTATCATATTATCGCAAAATCCATCTGGCTCACTGATATCTTACAGGGAAGTAAACCTGCTTCCCTTATCTGGTCTGTTGTTGACTCTAAAGTGCTTTTTTCATTGGCCTAGTAAGCTGCTCAATTGTATATAGGTGCATCAAGTCACCACAAAAAAAATTAAACTGGCCAGACAGCTCAGCATGAGGTGTTGGAGCTTTTAATAGACTTAAAAGTAGACAACTCCCCAGGTCCAATGAGTTATATTCCAGGCTGCTGTGAGAGGTGAGGGAAGAAATTATAGGGGCTCTGACCCAAATTTTTAATTCCTTTCCGGCCACTGGGAAAGTGCTAGAAGACTGAAGGACAGCTAATATGATTCCACTTTTCAAGAAGGGTGTTGTGGATAAACCAGGGAATTATAGACCTGCGAGTCTCACATCAGCAGTTGAGAAATAATCAGAGAACATTTTGAAGGACAGGATTAAACTCTACTTGGAGAGAGAAGGTTTCATCTAGACTCGAAATATTAGCACGCTCTCTCTCTACAGATGCTGCCTGACCCACTGAGATTTCCAGCATTTTTTTTTGTTTTCAGTATAGATTCCAGCCTCTGCAGTAATTTGCTCCTGCACTGTGCATGATCAGGGATAGTCAGGTTTGCGATGCAGAGTGATGCCAACAATATGTGTTCAATTCCCGCACTGGCAGAGGTTATCATGAGGGACTCTCCTTCTCAACCTCTCCCCTTGCCTGAGGTATGGTGAACCTCAGGTTAAACCATCACCAATCATCTCTCTCTAATGAGAAAGCAGCCCTACGGTAACTTCACCTTTTTACAGGAACGATGTGATTGCACTGGAGAGGATAGAGAGGAGATTCATTAGGATGGAGCAGTTTAGCATTGAAGAGAGGCTGGCTCAGCTCAGGTTTTTCTTCTTTGGAACAGAGAAAGCTGAGGGGGGACCTAATAGAGGCATGTAAGATTAAGATTCGCATTGACAGGGTGAAGAGGAAGCAGTTGTTTCCCTCTAGTTGAAGGGATAATAAAAAGAAGGCATACTTTTAAGGTGAAGGGCAGGAGTTTGGAGGGGATTTGAGGAAACCTTTTTCATCAGGAAGATGGTAGAGATCTGGAATGTACTGCCTGGAAAAATAGTTGAGGCAAGAAACCTTACAATGTTTAAAAAGTACTTCAATGAGCAATTGCAATGTCACAACATTCAAGACTATGAGTCAAGAGTTGGAAAGTGGGATTTGTGCAGAAAAGGCGGCACAAATTTAATAAATTGAAAGGCCTCTTCTGTGCTGTACGACTCTATGGCCTTGGCAACAGAATCAACAAAGACACATCCTGCCAAGTATATTGATGTTCCTTTGTCAATTGCTAACTCAAAGTCTTGGAGCTCCCTTCCAAACCACTCAGAGCGTACCTATGTCCTGCAGCAGTTCTAGAAGGCAGCTCAAGAGAAATTAGGTAAGGATGACATCTCATCACAACCCGTAAACAAATATGGTTGCCAAGTGCAGGAATTTTTATTGTGAAACCCAAAATGTTACAAGACTCAATTTGCTACAAAATACTGCAGAACTCTATATAGTATACAGACTGGTTGCCTTTAATATTGTGCTAACAGATCTCCACATTACCTTAAACATTGTGTTAATAGATCTTCGGGATCCATTGCGAATATCGTGAGCCTGGAACAACTGTTGTGAAAAAACCTACAAAACGGAAGATTCTGAAATTAATATCAAGTGAAATGACTGCACAAGGTGAATTGGCAAAATCTCAAGGCATTTCAGAATAAGTATTACACTCAACAATCTGAGGTACAGAGATTTCAGGCACACCTTATAGCCAGACAGAAATAATCAAAGGATCATTTTCATAGCTTTGCTTGTTAACTAATGGTTAAGTGACTAACTTCTGGTGGTAATGTGTGGGGTTATTGAATCTCTTGGGCTGCAAAATAATATACAATAAGGTGAAAGAACTGCAATCAAATCTCTCCTGTGGCAAACCTGACAAGTTGACTCGAACATTTTGCAGGGCACTATTGAAGACTGAGCAGCGCAATCCATAGGGCTAGTATTCTAATTCACTTTACAGAGATGACAGTGACATTCCAGGAGTATCTCCATAGTGCAAAAGCAGCAAGGTCCATAAAAAAACTATTGGGGACCTATTGACCTCGGCCTTAAGCGATAATAGAAGGGTATGGAAAACCATCAGCTCACAAAATTAAATGAAATGGCTCATATAGAGAAAAGAAAGAATATACTGTACATTGTATATTAAACAATTTCTGTGGATTTCTTAGTATTCTTTCTCTCTTCAGTTCAGTAATATAATTTCTCCACTAAAAATTGAAAATTGAGTCCAACTACTCCATTAATGTTGGATTTTGGGAGATGGTCAAAGGAGAGGGAACAAAGAATGGAGATAGACAAAGCTGGCAGGATAGACAGGTCACTGACAAGATGTCCTGTAAAATACTACTATTCAGTTGACAGTCACTTGGTTAGTAATCCACAGAGAAGAGAGTAAATACTCTGGAACATAGGTTCAAATTACAGCACAACAGTTGGTGGAATTTAAATTAAATTAATAATCAGGAATATACAGCAATTTCCATGTAACAACTGATCATTGCTGAAAATCCATCTGGCCCACTTGTAGAAGGAATTCTGCCTCTTTAATGGTCTGGCCTACTGGTGCTTCCAGACCAACAGCAATATGGTTGACTCTCAAATGCCTTTTGAAATGGCCTTTGAAATGCTGCATTAACCACTAGCAAAGAAAATATAAATGACACTGGACGGACCACCTGGCTTTGACCTAGGCACCAGAAACAACAATGCGCAAACAGCCCTGTCAATCCTGCAATGTCCTCCTGACTAATATATGGGGACTAGCAGCAAAATTAGGAGAGCTGTCTCACAGATTACAGATTAGTCAAGCAATAGCCTGACATAGTCATACTCATGGAACCATACTTTACAGACAATGTCCTGGCCACCACCATCACCATTTCGTTACATGTCCTGTCCCAACAGAAGCCAGTGTGGTGGTACCATGCTACACAGTCAGGACAGAGTTGCGCAGCGAGTCATCAACATGGCATCAAGTCAAACATGGGCAAAGAAACCTCCTGCTGTTTACCACCTATCATCCTCCTATGGTGGTGAATCATTCTGAACAACACTTGGAGGAAGCATTGAAGATGGCAAGAGCACAAAATGTACTCTTGGTGGAGGATTTCAATGTCCACCACTAACAGTGGCTCAGTAGCAGCACTACTGATTGAGCTGGTCAGATCTTAAAGGACATAGATGCTAAACTGGGTCCGTGGCAAGTGGTGAGGGAACCAACAAGAGGGGAAAACATACTTGATGTCATCCTTGCAAATCTGCCAGCTGCAGATGGATCTGTCTATGATACTGTCAGTAAAAGTGACCACCGCACAATTGTTGTGGAGACAGAGTCCTTCCTTCATATTGAGAATATCCTCCATCATACTATGTGGCACCATCACCGTCTAAATGAGACAGACTTCAAACAGATCTAGCAACTGAAGACTGGGGATCAACGAGGTGTTGTGGACCATCAACAGCCGCAGAATTGTGTTCCAGCACAATCTGCAACCTCATGGCCCAGCATAACCCCCACTCAACCATTACCACCAAACCAAGGTATGAACCCTGGTTCAATGGAGAATGCAGTAGGGCACGCCAGGAGCAGCATCAGGCATCCCTAAAAATGAGATGTCAATCTGGTGAAGCTACAAAATAAAAGGCAACATATGCATCAAACACTTAAATAGCAAGTGATGGATACAGCTACGTAATCTCACAACCAACAGATCAGATCTAGGCTTGCAGTGCTACCACAGTTTGTGAATGGTGGTGGACACTTAAACAACTCACTGGAGGAGGAATCTCCACAAATGTTGCCACTCTCAATGATAGGGAAGCCCAGTACATCAGGGCAAAAGATACGGCCAGAAGTGCCAAGTGGATGATCCACCGAGGCCACCTCCACTGATCCCAGCATCACAGATTCCAACCCCCAGTCAATGTGATTCACTCCATTTGATATCAAGAAAAGACTGAAGGCACTGGATATTGCAAATGTTTGGGACCCTGATAACATCCCAGCAATAGTACTGAAGACTTGGAGTTCCAGAACATGCAGCTCCCTTAGCCAATCGACTACAGGACAGCAACAATACTGGCATTTGTCTGACAAAAGGCATCTGGATGGGTATATGAAGAGGAAGGGTTTAGAGGGATATGAGCCAAGTGCTGACAAATGGGACTAGTTAGGTTGGGATAGCTGGTCAGCATGGACAAGAAGGACCGATGGGTTTGTTTCCATGTTGTACATCTCTTTGACTCTATAATGTGGAAAACAGCCCAGGTATTTCCTGTACACAAGTAACAGAGTAAATCCAACCCATGCAATTTCTGCCCCGTCAGCTTACTCTCGATCATCAGTAAAGTGATGGAAGGTGCCATCAACAGTGCTATCAAGCAGCACCTGCTCAGCAATAACCCACTCAGCTTTGAGTTCCACCTGACTTTTTTAATTTCAAAATATACTTTATTCATAGAAATAAATCTTTGGTACTTGTACAATTTGTCATGTCGTTCATAGATATATACATTGCATGTCTTAACATTACAAAGAACAGATTGAATTAATCGAATTTACAGTTATCCTATTTACAGTTCCCTTTATTAACCATCCAGTCTCTTATTATTTAGCTGTGGCTTCAGCAGAACCCACCTACTGAGTGGGTGCCCTGTTATACTATAGCAAATTAACCTTCTTTAACCCCAGTTTATGGGGTTACCACCATCAACTCCTGATCTCATTACAGCCTTGGTTCAACAATGGACAAAAGAGCTGAATCCCAGAGGTGAGGTGAGAGTGACTGCCTTTGACATCAAGACCACATTTGACTGAGTGTGGCATGAAGGAGCACTTGTAAAAGTGCTCAATGTGCATGTCACTGTGAATCAGGGGGAAATGTTCAGCTGTTTGGAATCATACCTGGCAAAAAGGGAAGCTAGCTTTGCTTGTTGGAGGTCATGAATGCAGCAGTCCACTCAAAGACAAAGCTCACGAGAGAGTTGACACTAATCAAATAGATACAGTTTCAGTGGATCAGGCAACTCTCAGGATGAGAAAAGTAACCATGGACCTTGGTGTGGTGACATAGTTGGAGTTGAGAGTGTGGTGCTGGAAAAGCACAGCTGGTCAGGCAGCATCCGAAGAGCAGGAAAATCAACGTTTTGGGGCGGAGCCCTTCATCCGGAATGACATTCCTGATCCCATCTCATTCTGATCAGGAATCTCATTCCTGTTGAAGGGCTCTGGCCTGAAACGTCGATTTTCATGCTCCTCGGATGCTGCCTGACCTGCTGTGCTTTTCCAGCAATACACTCTCAACTCTGCTCTTCAGCATCTGCAGACCTCACTGTCTCCCAGTTGACATAGTCAGAGCCAGAAGACTACAGGGCACCCAAAACTCTACTTTAAGAGTGTCTCAGTGTGTGACATGAACTGCCTCAAGCATTGAATATAAGAGCTGAAAGTCACTAACTGACAAAAGAGACAGCCGGCATGCACCCCAAAACCAACAGCAGCAGCAACTTGACTACAAAGTGAACATCAAAAACAACAGTCTACAATGCTTTTGGCAGAGAACTGTTTGTCAAGAACTAGCCTTAATAATCATCTGCAATGGTAAATCAAATGAAGGCCACTCCCTTTTGCAAAATAAATTATCAAAGATCAAACAATGCTAACAACCTTATTCTTAAATCATCTGTGGGCTATGGGCTGTCACTGTATTCAAAATGCCATATGTGATACATAATAACAACTCTTGTACATCAAAATAGCATGCTATTTGAGAAGTATTTCTGACAGCCAATTCAACATTCCTTTTCTAAATGGCACAACATTGTGTAAAAATCGTAGTGTTGTGCACAAAACTTTGAACAAGATAATAATGCAACTGCAATCTGAATTATATTTGAGTGAGCACCTAGCAGCTGGCATTGATCAGTAAGAAAGATTTTAAAATACAATTTAGTAAAATCAGCCTGCAGAACACTGCTCGTTAACATTCGCTACGGTAATCAGAATTCCAAATTCCAAGTAGCACAGCCTTCAATAATCATTTATTGCTCAGGCAAAAAGATTCATTTGCATTTTACTAGGTCAGCATTCAAAGGTTAGAAGAAAGAATCTTCTCTGCTTGGTTCAAAGTACAGTCCTTTTCCTGTGGTCATGTCAAGTGGAGAACACTAGCAGTGAAGCTTCAATACAAAAGGGAATTAGAGTGAAGGTTTCCATCCATTTAAACCTACATTACGTTTTCTAAAACTATATCATTGTTTGGATAGTCTTGAATATTAGTGATTCCGTCAAGGTAAGAAAATTAAAGAAATGTTTGCTCTAAAAGCAATGAAAAGTGTGTTGCTGTGCAAGGGATCGTCTGTTAGAGAAATGGTCATTGGTTCTCAGTAATTGTTCAGATTTGCGGTGTAAAGACGTTATGAGATTTGTATGGAATTGTTTAAGTTGCTTCTCTGATACACATACAATGTACAATGGCAGAGGCTTTGATCGGTGTGTTACAATCTGCTCCTTTCCTGACACTTGCTGAGTTAGGCTGCTTGGACTGTTCTCTCCTAACTCAGTCCAAGTTGTTACTCATGTTTGAGCACCGAATGAAACCGGAGTCTGCCCTGTCCAATGTGTGCACATAGATGCCCACAAGAAGCCACCAGACCACTTCAAATGATTCCAAACTCTATCAGAATTTCTCTTTGTTGATGTATTTACTGTGCTTTTAAAAAAACAAGCCAGTACTTTCCTTCATCCATTTCTTTGCTCTTTAGCGACTCTTGGCCAACCTGTCCCACCCAGCACCGATTCTTAGCTGTATTAGTGAATTTGGAATACTTATTTTTTAAAAAGTTAAGATTCTGTCCCTGTAATACTGCCCCTGTAACTCAGTCCCTGTAACTCAGTCCCTGTAATTCTACCCCTGTAATTCTGCCCCTGTAATCCCGTCCCTGTAATCCCGTCCCTGTAATCCCGTCCCTGTAATATTGTCCTTGTAATTCTGCCCCTGTAATACTGTCCTTGTAATTCTGCCCCTGTAGTACTGTCCTTGTAATTCTGTCCCTATAATACTGCCCCTGTAATATTGTCCCTGGAATACTGTCCCTGTAATGCCACCCCTGTAATACCGTCCCTGTAATACCATCCCTGCAATACTGTCCCTGACGGACACAATGGCAAAGCAGTTTCTTTTTCTCCCACAACTATATGGGCTTCAGATAAAAAGGAGCCCAAGAATTGGAAATGGAAATATATATATAAATTGTGAAAGTGTACAAGCCCATCAGCATGTCAGAGTGAACAGATGGGATCATGTTTGTTACAATCATCCTTTTTTCTCCTTTAAATGCTCATGAATTTTCTTCCAATTTTTGTTCTCTTCTCAATTTATATTCCGGCAGACATATGCTCAGTGATAGTTTGTGTGAGACAGGGAAAGGGTGTTTATCCTCTTTTAGAACATCATGAACTATGCTAGAGATTTACAGAATAGAGAAAATAGTAAAAGTTAGACTGAAGAAGAGAACAATGTTTCAAAGTCCACATCAATGAAGGATCAGTTATGTGCTGCCTACACTGACTACTGAATGTATTACAGCGTAACTTGTTAAATACAGACAGCAATTAAATATTTAATTTCATCATGAGAAACCTTCCCTTATTTTATCTTCCATTTATCATTAACTGATAGAAAACATATACATTTAAATTCTGTTGGTGAAGTTGTCAAGTTTAAAACTGCAAAGGTAGATTAGCTAATCTCAGCTTTGGTAACTGTAAGCCCCTAATTGCCAGCAAAGTGATGAGAAGAGTTGTTAACAGTGCTATCAAGCAACATCTGCAAAGTATTAACTTGCTTACTGACAGGGCCATTTGGCTCTCCATCACATTACAGCCTTAGTCCAAACATGGACAAAAGAGCAGAATTCCATAAGTGAGAATGACTGCTCCTGACTTCAATGCGTTATTCAACTATGTCTGACATCAAGGAGACCTAGCAAAACTGGAATTTATGGGAATCAAGGTGATAACTCTCTGCTATGACTTGGTGGTTCTGATGTTGGATTGGAGTGGACAAAATTAAAAATCACACAATATCAGTTTATAGTTCAACAGGCTTATTTGGAAGCACTAGCTTTCAGAGCCCCGTTCCTTCATCTCCAAACACAAGGGATGAATGCAGATTTCTCCAGCTTCCTCATTTCCCCTCCCCCCACCTTAACTCAGTCCCAACCCTCGGACTCAGCACCGCCTTCCTGACCTGCAATCTTCTTCCCGATCTCTCCACCCCCACCCCTCTCCGGCCTATCACCCTCACCTTAACCTCCTTCCACCTATCGCATTCCCAATGCCCCTCCCCCAAGTCCCTCCTCCCTACCTTTTATCTTAGCCTCTTGGCACACCCTCCTCATTCCTGAAGAAGGGCTTATGCCCGAAACATCGATTCTCCTTCTCCTTGGATGCTGCCTGACCTGCTGCGCTTTTCCAGCAACACATTTTTCAGCTCTGATCTCCAGCATCTGCAGTCCTCACTTTCTCCAGGACATCATTCCAGAGTTTCTCAGAGAAGATATTTTTTAATCAATCGGTTCAGAAGTTGTATTACACATCTCTGGAGTAGGTGGTAGTTGAACAGAGGCCTCCTGACTCGGACACAGGGATACCACCACTGCAACACAGGTCCAGAATTCCTCAGGATAGGCGTTTTCTAATCAATCATGTATTATGAGACATATCTGGAGCAGGCGGAACTTGGACCCAGGACTGCTTGCTCAGAGTTGGGTACTCAATCACTGCCCCTCAAAACAGTCTAATTCTGCAGGGTTTATTTTCTAAGCTACCTGTTCAAAGATGTTGTAGCATACCCTAGGAAAAGATGAGACTTTAGTGCAAGCCTCTGGATAGAGGCAGTATCATTGTGCCACAACAGTGTATAGTTCTTCAAGGTCGTACTTTTAAAACAATGTCTTGAGGGGTGGCATGGTGGCTCAGTGGTTAGCACCGCTGCCTCACAGCGCCAGGGACCCAGGTTCAATTCCGACTTTGGGTGAGTGACTATATGGAGTTTGCACATTCTCCCAGTGTCTGCGTGGGTTTCCTCTGGGTGCTCCGGTTTCCTCCCACAATTCAAAGATGTGTGGGCTGGGTGAATTGGCCATGCTAAATTGCCCATAGTTTTAGGAGCATTAGTCAGGGGGAAGATAGGGTAGAGGAATAATTCTGGGTGGGCTACTCTTCGGAGGGTTGGTGTGGAATTGTTGGGCCAAAGGGCCTGTAGGGAATCTAATATAATCTGTCCAATGACATAATTACACACCTCTGGAGCATGTGGAACTTGAACTGGGCCTCCTATCTCAGAGGAAGAGATGTCACCAATACACCACAAGAGCCCCTGGTTCATCAAAGTGGTGTCCTATAGTTAGGAAAAACTGAGGACTGCAGATGCTGGAGAGTCAGAGTTGATAAAGTGTGGCACTGGAAAAGCACAGCAGGTGAGGCAGTTTCCGAGGAACGAGAGAGTCAATGTTTCAGGCAGAACACTAGTGTCCTAGGCTTAGCCACCTTCACTTGCGTCAATGACCTTCTATTCATCATAAAGTCAGAAGTGAGGATGTTTGCCAATGATTGCACAATTGTTCAGTGTTATTCACGACTCCTCAGATACTGAAGTAGTTCATGTTTAAATGATCAATTTAACAAGGTCAAAAATGAGATGAATGCATGATGATCAGTATCATTCATGACTTCTCAGATATTGAAGCAATCTACGTCCATATGCAGCAAGACCTGGACAATACCCAGGCTTATGTTGCTGTACAATGCAAATGTTAGTTATCATTTGAATCCCAGGCAATGGTTATCTCCAAAAAGAGAGAATCTATCATCCCTTGATGTTCAATGCCCATCATCATCACAGAATCACCCCACTATCAACATCCCAGGAATTAACAGTAACTAGAAAATGAACTGGTCTGACCATATAAATACTGTAGCTTGAAGAGAAGGTCAGAGGCTAGGGGAATCTTGCAGTGAGTAGCTCACCTCCTGACTCCCCAGAGCCTGTCCATCATCTATAAGACACTAGTCAGTAGTGTGATGAATACACCCTACTTGCCCAATGAATGCAGTTTCTACAACACTCAAGAAGGTTGACACCGTCGAGAACAAAGCTGCCCATTTGACTGGCACCTCATTCTTAACATCCTCTGCATTCACCAATGTGTGGTGGCAGAATGTGTGCCATTTACTGCAGTAACGCACCAACCCTCCTCTAACTGCACCTTCCAAACCCATGACTTCAACTGCCTAGAAGGACACGGGAAGCAGATACTTGGAAACACCATCAACTCTGCTAGTGACTCACCATGCTGACTTGGAAATAAATCTCTATTCCTTCACTGACACTAGGTCAAAATTCTGGAAGTCTATTGCTAATAGCACGAATGCAGTCCCTATACCACACGGACTACAGCAGTACCAGACAAAGAGACTACCACCTTTTCCAGAGCAATAAAGGGTTGGCAATAAATGCTGGCCTAGCCAATGGCTCACATCCCTTTAACGAACAAAGAACATCAGGCTTTCCCAACACAAGATTATACAGATGATTAAGGAGGACAGCTTTTCCTTTGAAACACTATTGTTCAAAATGCCAATACAAAAGATCAGCACAGACTCTTAAAAGCACTCAACATGCAGAACGCCTCAACGGTCAGAATGTCCCAAGCATTCTTACTATGTAATCTACTAATCTGTATTAATTTTGTTGATTTCTTGTGGGAATTATCAATAATCCCAGGGCTACTCCTCATTGGTCAACATGCTGGAAAATGCATCAGGGAATGCTCAATACACACTTCTTTAACCTGCATAAGGAGGTTGTTGCACATTAATGAATGTAGCTTTTAGTTAAGATAGCTAAACTGCATTTTGAGACCAACAGATCT
Organism: Chiloscyllium plagiosum; assembly: GCF_037043375.1. NCBI lineage: Eukaryota > Metazoa > Chordata > Chondrichthyes > Orectolobiformes > Hemiscylliidae > Chiloscyllium > Chiloscyllium plagiosum. The sequence goes on from NW_028270171.1 coordinate 1,710,430, forward strand.
GACTAATGTGGTTGTTAGTGTAATTCTTAAAACTAGTAATTTTTCAGCAGGTGCTGTGGAATTGCAAAATTATTTTTAACATTATATTCTGAGTTCTGCAATCATAGGTGGTTGAGTATGGTCAGTAGGTCTGCCTATTGTGAACAGTTGAAGAGATGCATTGTGAGGGACTTAGGAGTGCTCTTTTATGAATCACTAAAAGTTAATTTGCAGGTTCAGCAGGTAATCAGGAAGGCAAACAGAATATTGGGTTTCATTGCTACAGGAATTGAATTTAAGAGCAGGGAGGTTCTGCTGCAATTGTACAAGGTGTTGGTGAGGCTACACCAGGAGTATTGTGCACAGTTCTGGTCTCCTTACTTGAGGAAGGGTATACTGACTTTGGAGGTGATGTTGAGGAGGTTCACCAGGTTGATTCCAGAGATGAGGGGTTTACCCTACAATGAGAGATTGAGCTGCCTTGGACTGTACTTGCTAGAATTAGCACAATGAGAGGGAGTGTTTTGAAACATGTAATATTATCAAAGGTATAGATAAGATAGAGGCAGGCAAGTTGATTCCGCTGGTGGGTGAGACTAGGACTGGGGGACATGGCCTCGAGATTAGGGGGAGTAGATTTAGGGCAGAGATGAGGAGGAACTTCTTCTCCCAGAGAATAGTGAATCTATGGAATTGTCTGCAAGGAAGCAGTAGAAGCAGCTTAATTAAATATATTCAAGCGACAGTTGGATGGGTTTTTGCATGTTAGGTGAATTTAGAGTTATGGGGATAATGCAGGTAGGAGGAAGTGGGACAATGGATGGATCAGCCATGATCTTAATGAATGGCCGAGTAGGCTTGATGAGCCAAATGGCCTTCTCCTGCTTCTATTACCATAATATTATGAATTACATTGTGGGGTAACAAAGTTAAAAATCACACAACACCAGGTTATAGTCCAACAGGTTTAATTGGAAGCACACTAGCTTTCGGAGCGACACTCCTTCATCAGGTGATTGTCACCTATAACCTGGTGTTGTGTGATTTTTAACTTTGCACACCCCAGTCCAACACCGGCATCTCCAAATTGTGGGGTAAAGTATCTTCATAACTTGAGCAAGCTATTTTAAACTACAATACAGTGGTAACACTAGTGGTAGTTTTAACTAACAGGATGCTCTGCCTGTCACTCAAATGAGTAAGGTGACGTATGAATTCCAGTGATGATGTAATGCTAGGTACATGGGCTGTTCATCTCAACAACTGGCAGAATGTATTAAACAGGGAAGGTTAGCATTTGTTGTCTGTCTTTAAGCCCCCCTTTCTTTATCTGTTGCAATTCATCTGGTATAGCCCTCTGGTTTCCTCCCACAGTCCAAAACATGATGTTAGGGAGGGAGTTCCAAAGCAATGGTGATATACTTCTGGGTCAGGATTGTGAGTGGCATGGAGGGGAATTTGTGAGTGATGCTGGTCCCATGTTTCTACTGCCTGATCCTTCTGGGATGTAGAATGTTTTAGAAGGTAATACTGAAAGAACTTGGTGAGGTGCTGCAATGCATCTTGTAAATTTGGCAAATACTGCTGCCACAGCATTGACGGTGAGTAAATGAGCATTAAAGGTGATGGATGGCATAGTAAGACTGATAGTATTGAAACAGTTTGATTTCAAAAAAACGAATAGCATTTCAATTGAAAAGCCAATAAACAGCTGTTGATGCAAATATCCAATTAAACCCAGCATTAAGACTGCAAAGTACAGATAGTTGAACGATGTGGAACAAACGGAAAAATAATTTTTAAAAACGATCTTGCAACAAAACATGGACAGGGAAGAAAAAATGTGTAATCAAAAATATACTTGCATTTATACAGCATATTTTGCAACCATACAGTGTTCTACAGCACAAAGTACTTTGCAGCTAATTAATTAATTAGTTCCCATTGGTTCGGACTGCTGGCTCACAACACCAGTCACCTGGGTTCAATTCCACCCTTGGGTGATTTTCTCCCCTTGTCTCTGCTGAGTCCTCTGGTTTCCTCCCACAGTCCAAAGATGTACAGTCTAGGTGGATTAACCATGCAGGCTTACAGGAATCTGGTGGAGGCAAGGATCTGGGTTGGATGCTCTTCAGAGGTTTGGTGCAGACTCAATGGGCTGATTGGCCTCTATGTATATTGTAGAGATTCTATGAATGACTTCAGAAGTGTAGTCACTGTCATAATGTCAAAAATGCAGCAACCAATTTGACACCACAATCTCCTAAAAATGTCAGTGAAAGAAATGACGGGCTGAAAATGTGTTGCTGGAAAAGTGCAGCAGGTCAGGCAGCATCCAAGGAGCAGGAGAATTGTCGTTTCGGGCATGAGCGCTCATGCCCGAAACGTCGATTCTCCTGTTCCTTTGATGCTGCCTGACCTGCTGCACTTTTCCAGCAACACATTTTCAGCTCTGATCTCCAGCATCTGCAGTCCTCACTTTCTCCTAAAAGAAATGACGGGATCAGGTTTTTAGTGAGGCCAATCAGATTAATTATTGACAATGGCAGTTGGATGAACTTCCGTGCTCTTGTTTGAAATAATGCAAGAAGGTCTAGTTTGGGAGCATCTGTTACCTCCACAGATGCTGTCAGACTTACTAAGTTTTTCCAGCGTTTTGTTTTCATTTCAAATCTCCAACATCTGCAGTATTTTGCTATTAATAAGATCTAGTTACTTGGTAGCAATCCACTTCGGATTGTCAGTCAGGCTCAAAGTGTGGCTCTCTCTTTATATTCATACTCAGGAGAGGGAAAGAATGTGTATCTGCACTATGCTGACTTCAACTCAACAAATATGTTAAAGCCATTTGCTGAATTATTTCTCAGGACAAATCCACAACTACTCAGTCAACCTATATATAAAGGAAGCTGTACGGCAGTTAAGTGTCATACAGTATTAATGGGCACATTCTCCTTCTCCACGGTAACAGTTTTAAAAAAAAATCTCTCTTGCGGGCATTGCTGGTTGGGTTAGCGTTTCTTACCCATCCCGAGTTGACTTGAAGCAGCAGCGAGCTGCCTTCTTCAACTGGTATACTCGTTAACTAATCTGCACTCTCCTCTCAGTGTATAGATATTGACTTTACTACTTGAATTTGTATTCTTGTAAAAGAGCCTGATCAACATTCCTCTAAGTTGCATAGCTGCTTCAATATTTTCCACATTCTGATTGCACTGACTTCTGGTTTCAGACATCACTGCCATGCACAGACTCAGAGGTCTGCACACCAAAAAACATTCAGAGGGAACACTGGGTCCTGATGGGTGCAAGACAAAAAGCTTTGACAAAATGCATATTTTCTTTACTGCAGCAGTCAGTAAGATCTTTTATATTCACCCGAAAGAACTTCTTGGTTTAACATCTCATCCAGAAGGTGGTCTCTGGAATAGGATACAAAGCACACAACTTTCTAAATAAAACCAGAAGAACTGCCGACACTGAATGCTTATTCAGTGTTCTGAAAAAGGGTCACCTGATCCAATATGTTATCTGATTTCCCTCCACAGACGCTGCCAGACCCGCTAAGCTTTTCCAGCAATTTCTGTTTTTGTTTCTGACACATTTTAATTTGGGAGTAGAAGTGCTATTAGCTATGGACTGACTATGGCTAACTGTAGATTACCACACAACTTCGAACAACAGTGTAACCACTATTTGAGTAGAGATAGTAAGACTGTTCATTAATACCATGAACCAAAATAAAATGTTTCCAAGGTTCATCAATTATGCTTTTATATTAACTGAAAAAAAGACATGCAGTATGGTCTCAAAAAATACAAATTAAGTATTAGAAGAACTTAGCTAATGCTTTGTGTTCGTGATTCCAGAGCATCCTGGAAGCATACAGAACAGAAGGACATCTTTTTGTTTGTTTGATTTATTGTTGTCACGTACCGAGATACAGTTAAAAGTGTTGTTGTACATGCTATACAGGCAGATCGTACCATACAAAGTGCATCAGGGTAAAAGAATATTGATCCTGTGTTTGACAGCCCTTGGTGGAGTAATCCAAAATTTTGATCTCTTCCCCTGTTTAGATAATAAGGTACAGAAGCAGAATTAAGCCAGTAAGCCCATCAAGTCTGTGCCATCATTGGATAATGGCTGATATGTTCTCAACCCCATACTCCTGCCTTCTCCCTGTAACCCTTGATCCCCTTACTAATGAAGAACCTGTCTGTCCTAAATGTACTCAATGACTTGGCCTCCACAGTCATCTGCAGTAATGGGTTACACAGATTAACCACTGCTCTGATTGAAGAGTCTTCCTCATCTCAGTTCTAAAATGGGTCATTTCTTCATTCTGAGGCTGTGCCTTTGGGTCCTAATTTATTGAAATAGTGGAAACATCTTCTCCACATCCACTCTATTCAGGCTTCTCAGTATTCTGTAAGTTTCAGTCAGAACTCCCCATCATCCTTCTCAACTCCATCCAGCACAGACGCAGAGTCCTCAACTGCTCCTTATATGACAAGCCCTTCATCCCCGGGATCATTCTTGCAAACCTCCTCTGGACCGTATCCAACACTAGCACATCCATCCTTAAATGCGAGGCCCAAAGATCCTCACAACATTCCAAGTGTGGTCTGCGAGAGCCTTGAATAGTGTCAAAAAATACAGCTACGCTCATGTGTTCTAACCTTCTTGAAATGAATATTAACATTGCATTTCCCTTCCTAATCAATAACTGAACCTGCATGTTAACTTTAAGAGAATTCTTAACCAGAACTTCCAAGGCCCTTTGTGCTTCAGATTTCGGAAACCTTTCCACATTTAGAAAATAGTCTACATCTCTAATCTTTCTGCCAAAATGCATAACCTCACACTTTTTCACACTGTATTCTATCTTCCTCTTCTTTGTCCACTCTTCTAGCATGTCCAAGTACTTTTGCACCCTCCCTGTTTCCTCAACACTACCTGTCCCTCCAGTTATCTTATCTGCAAACTTAGCAACAATGCCCTCAGTTCCTTTGTCCAGATCGTTAATACGTAACATCAATAGTTGTGGTCCAACACTGACCCCCTGTGGAACTCCACTAGTCATCAGCAGCCATTCTGAAAAAGATCCCTTTATCCCCACCTTCTGTCAGTCAGGCAACCCTCTATCCATGCCAGTCTCTTGTACCTAACACCATGTACTCTCATCTTGCAGCCTTTTTTGTAGCACCTTGTCAAAGGCCTTACAGAAATCCAAATAGATCATGTCCATTAGCTCCTTTGTCGGCCATGTTTGCCTCATCCTCTCCTTAGTATTTTCTTCTTCCTCGGGATGAATTTCTGCCGTACCTCCTGAAGTACCCCCAGAAACTTCTGCGTTGCTGTTCGACTGTCTTCCCTGCTAGGCTCTCCTACTAATCAACTCTGGCCAGCTCCTCCCTCAGGTCTCTATAGTTACCTTTATTCAATTGTAATACAATTACATCAGATTCAAGCTTCTCCCTCTCAAACTGACATGGGTGAATTCTATGAGAGAAAGTGAGGGCTGCAGATGCTGGAGATCAGAGCTGAAAATGTGTTGCCGGAAAAGCACAGCAGGTCAGGCAGTGTTGGCCTGAAGAAGGGCTTATGCCCGAAACGTCGATTCTCCTGTTCCTTGGATGCTGCCTGATCTGCTGCGCTTTTCCAGCAACACATTTTCAGCATGGGTGAATTCTATCATATTATGGTCACTGCCTCCTAGAGATTCCATCATCTTACATTCCCCAATTAGGTCCACCTCACTACACATCACCTGTTCCCTAGTGGGCTCTACCACAAGCTGCTCCAAAAGAAAATCTCAGACACACCACAAATTCCTTTTCTTGGGATCTGCAGCCAACCTGATTTTCCCAGTCCACCTGCAGATTCAAGTACCCCATAATTGTAACTGTGCCTTTCTTATATACCCTGTTCTGTCTCCTGATTTATTTACTGCCCTAAATCCTTGGATATTTAGTTCCCAGCCCTGATCCTCTTGCAGCCACGTCTCTATAACACCCACAAGATTGAACATGCCAATTTCACTTTGTGCTACAAGCTTATTTATCTTGTTTCATACTCATATACCACATGTATTTAAGATCAATACCCTCAGTGCTACAGTGACTGCCTCCTCCTCAGTTGTCCCTATTGCTGTTCCTGAAGTTAGATTCCTGACTCTTTCCATACTCTGTCCAATTACTTGTTCTGGAAACCTTAAGAACTTCTGCTGAGCCCTCCCCCTTTAAGTTTTTCCATAATTCCCAACTCTTCCCCTCACATTTAGTTTAAAATCCTATCCACACTTCACTCCAAACACATATCTCTATTTCAGTGGAAAACAAAATAGTCTCTAACTCAAGAAAACTGCGAGGCATGATGTGTATTTACTGGCTCAGATTACCTGGCCCACCCAGGGATCAGGATCAGGCTGTACCATTCCCTTTGTAATCAAAGCCAGGTTGTACCATTTATCCTTTGATATGCAATGTGATTGTGGGTGCTGCTTGTTGCTCAATACATTTGAATTATTTATTTTTTATGCATTGATAGGATAAAGCAGCACTGGCTAGGCCAGTATTTATTGCTCACCCCTAACTGTTCACAGGGTAACTGACAGTCAGCCACATTGCTGTGGATCTGGAGTCACATGTAGGCTAGACAAAGGAAGGATTGTAGTCAGGCAGGAGGCTGGAAGAACACAGCAAACCAGGCAGCATCAGGCTGACAAAGGAAGGATGGCAGATTTCCTTCCCTAAAGGATATTAGTGAACCAGATGGGTTTCTATAACAAATGACAGTGGTTGCCATGAGGCTAGTTTTCTCCCCTTTCAAATTTTTATTGAATTTGAATTTTACTGTCTGCCATGGTGGGATTCAAACTTAGAACATTAGCCTCGTGTTCTACTACTAATCCATTGACATGACCACTACACTACCACCTCCCCATGTAACCATGCTGAGGTTTCCGAAACCTTTGTTACTGGGAAAGAGACTCCACCAGGTTTCTATTTCTGAACTTGCCCTTGCTAAGGACTGAATGCTGAGAATGACTACTTTCCTTCTTGTTGACACATAACTAAATAAATGTAAGGCACTATCCAGCTCTTACTGACAAACTATTTCTGTGAACCCATAAACTGTTTTGCAATATATCCTCTGTCACTATGTTGTTGAACTATTGACACATTTAAACTGTATTGTCTGATCTCATTTGAAACAAAACGTTCTGTTAGCAATTTTTCAAAAGAAGTTCAATATTTTCTCCGTGCACAAACTAAAATAGGCTAATACAGAGTGCTTATTTTATTGAAGACCTTTCATTTCATAACATTGGAGCAATGTTACAAACCCCTCTGATCTTTAGTGCCTTTCTCCATTTTTCCAATATTACTGAATATTATTTCCTGATCCACTTAACACTGAGGAAATTGAAAAATTTATTTTATTTATCATATTCCAGTGTCACACTGCACACCCAAGCATAAATTGGCCATACTATCTATTACACAATGTGTGCAAAGAGGAAACACATACTATACTTACATAAAAAATAAATAATGAGGTGGCGCTGGTGTTGGACTGGGGTAGACAGAGTATAGGGGTTTAGATCAGAGTGGTGTTGGAAAAGCACAGCAGGTCAGGCAACATCCAAAGAGCAGGAAAATCAACATTTCGGGCAAAAGCCCTTCATCAGGAATACAGGCAGGAAGCCTCCATGGTGGAAAGATAAATGGGGGTGGGGCTGGGGAGAAGGTAGCAAAGAGTACAATAGGTGGATGGGGATGGGGATGGAGGTTATAGGTCTGAGAGGATGGTGGGGGAAGATAGCAAACAGTACGATAGGTGAATGGGGGTGGGGATGGAGGTGATAGGTCAGAGGGGAAGGTGGAGCAGATATGTGGGAAGGGAGATTGGCAGGTAGGACAGGTCATGGGGATGGTGCTGAGCTGGAAGGTTGGAATTGAGGTAAGGTGGGGGGAGGGGAAATGAGGAAACTAGTGAAGTCCACATTGATGCCCTGGGGTTGAAATGTTCAAAGGCGGAAGATGAGGCGTTCTTCCTCCAGGCATCAGGTAGTGAGGGAGCGGCGGTGGAGGCGGCCCAGGACCTGCATGTCCTCAGCAGAGTAGGAGGGGGAGTTGAAATGTTGGGCCATGGGGCGGTTGGGTTGATTGGTGTGGGTGTCCCAGAGATGTTCCCTGAAGCTCTCTGCAAGGAGGCATCCAGTCTCCCCAATGTAGAGGAAACCGCATTGGGAGCAACGGATACAATAAATGACATTGGTAGATGTGTAGGTGAAACTTTGATGGATGTGGAAGGCTCCTTTGGGGCCTTGGATGGAGGTGAGGGAGGAGGTGTGGCACAGGTTTTGCAATTCCTGCGGTGGCAGGGGAGGGTGCCAAGACAGGAGGGTGGTTTGTTGGGGGGGCGTAGACAGAGTATAACCTGGTGTTGTGCGATTTTTAACTTTATAAAATTAAAATGAAAGGATTCAATCCATGTGGCACTGACAAACCAGCCCAAGTTTCATTTTTACTGAGATCCCCAAATCTTTAGCTACAAATACTCTGCACGAATTTGAATATTCCAACGATAAACCATACAGAGCTGCACTGATCAAAAGTCCCAGACTGCATCCAGTTCAGTGCTCTAAACTGAGGAGGGAAATTGGCTGAAGTATCTGCGCATCAATATTCAGTGACTAGAAAATTCTTGTGATTTAGCATCGGTGTCTCAGACGCAGAAAGTACTGGTTCAAATCCCACCCAGCATTTGTGACTAAGGAGAGTGCATTCATGTTGCCAAAAAAGTTGAATATTAATTTGCTATTGCTTCCAACAGATACAAATGGCAGATGTAACAGCGGGTGAGATTCCCAGTCAGACATTTCAAAGAAAGACCACTGAACTCTCTATCATCTTTATCCAAACCTTCTACAATGTGTATGTGAGGTGTGTTTTGACACAGCAAGCCTGACTCCCTGAGTAAGCTATAGCCCACCACATCACCATCCAGAAACTCCAGTTTCAAACCTCACGGTAGCACAGATTTGAGCTCATCACTGCATGCAGTCGCGGTCGAACATTCTGCCACAAACTGACTTGTGTTTATAGATGAAGAACCGACAGATCACTTATGGAAATTACTAAGGTGACTGCTGACTGTACAGCCGTAGCTCACAGTGAGTGTTTTGGGAGACTCGATATCCACAACCAGATTCAGACATTCTTCTGTTTTAATCAAAATCTGGAAGTCCCCGGCGCAATTCAACCATTTCCGGCCTTGATGCAATGATTCCCATCCCCTGAGGCGCACACTCACCCTCAGCAAACCCGCTCCGGTTCTTGCTGTTGCTGCCGCCATTGCACTGAGTCCCACAAAAATACTAAACCGGCTCGAGTTTACCTCCAGCTCCGTCACAGCGCTGTTAAACAGGTTCCGCCTCCGCAAACAGGCTGAATAGTGCAGGAGGTACAGGAGCAACTTTGCAAGGCAATGAAAATCAATAATGTAACCGGGGCACACACGGTGAATGAGCCGAATAGTTTTCTTCTGTGCCTTGATGATGTGGTAACTGTAAAATAATTTGCTGTGTAGACATCCAGGAGGTTGAAGAACCCAGCAAGCCAGGCAGCATCGGAGGTGGAAGTCAATGTTTCGGGTGTAACCCTTCTTCAGAACTGAGGGAGGCAGAGAACCTCTTCAATGTGGGTATCCTGAAGAAGGGTTACACCCGAAACGTTGACTTCTCAACCTTCTGATGCTGCCCGGCTTGCTGGGTTCTCCTAGCCTCCTGCTTGTCTACCTTGCATTCCAGCACCTGCAGTTTTTTGGTGTAACCAAATAATCTGTTGTTGCAGGCAGTATGAAAAGGTAGACAACCAGGAGGCTGGAAGAACACAGGAAGCTAGGCAACATCAGAGGTGAAGTCAACATTTCGGATGTAACCCTTCTTTCGGTTTGGGGGTGAGGGTGAGGGGCAGTGGTGAGGTAGGGAATAGATGAACACAGGTGAAGGATGAATCTATTAATTCTGTGTCCTATGATCATGCCCCACCTGACGAAGGACAACGCTCCAAAAGCTTGTACTTCCAAATAAACCTGTTGGAATATAACCTGGTGTTGTGTGATTTTTAACTTTGTCCATCCCAGACCAACACCAGCACTCCACGTCATAACATGACACAACAGACTGATCAAGTATATTTCTATTTACTGTACTGGGTTTCAGAAGAGATGCAATTTCATTGAAACATACCAAATTCTTGACAAGTAGATCTTAGAGCTGAAAATGTGTTGCTGGAAAAGCGCAGCAGGTCAGGCAGCATCCAAGGAACAGGAGAATCGACGTTTCGGGCATAAGCCCTTCTTCAGGAATGAGGAAAGTGTGTCCAGCAGGCTAAGATAAAAGGTATGGTGGAGGGACTTGGGGGAGGGGCATTGGAAATGTGATAAGTGGAAAGAGGTCAAGGTGAGGGTGATAGGTCAGACTGGGGTGGGGGCAGAGAGGTCAGGAAGAAGATTGCCGGTTAGGAGGGCGGTGCTGAGTTCGAGGGATTAGACTGAGACAAGGTGGGGGGAGGGGAAATGAGGAAACTGGAGAAATCTGAGTTCATCCCTTGTGGTTGGAGGGTTCCCAGGCAGAAGATGAGGCGCTCTTCCTCCAACCGTCGTGTTGCCATGGTCTGGCGATGGAGGAGTCCAAGGACCTGCATGTCCTTGGTGGAGTGGGAGGGGGAGTTAAAGTAGTTTGGCGCACTGACCTTTACACTGCTGAGGCTAAACGCCAGCTCGCGGACACCTCCTCCTACTGCCCCCTTGACCATGACCCCACCTCCCACCAGCAAACCATCATCTCCCAGACCATCCAGAACCTCATCACCTCGGGGGATCTCCTATCCACCGCCTCCAACCTCATAGTCCCACAACCCCGCACCGCCCACTTCTACCTCCTGCTCAAAATCCACAAACCTGACTGCCCCGGCCGACCCATTGTCTCAGCCTGCTCCTGCCCCACCGAACTCATCTCTGCATACCTCGACACGGTCCTGTCCCCCTTAGTCCAAGAACTCCCCATCTACGTTCGGGACACCACCCACGCCCTCCACCTCCTCCATGATTTTCGCTTCCCCGGTCCCCAACGCCTTATTTTCACCATGGACATCCAATCCCTGTACACCTCCATCCCCCATCACGAAGGACTTAAAGCCCTCCGCTTCTTCCTTTCCCGCCGTACCAACCAGTATCCTTCCATTGACACCCTCCTTCGACTGTCCTCACCCTGAACAACTTCTCTTTCCAATCCTCCCACTTCCTCCAAACCAAAGGAGTAGCCATGGGCACCTGCATGGGCCACAGCTATGCCTGCCTCTTCGCAGGATATGTGGAACAGTCCATCTTCCGCAGCTACACTGGCACCACCCCCCACCTTTTCCTCCGCTACATCGATGACTGCATTGGCGCTGCCTCGTGCTCCCAAGAGGAGGTTGAACAGTTCATCCACTTTACCAACACCTTCTACCCTGACCTCAAATTTACCTGGACCGTCTCAGACTCCTCCCTCCCCTTCCTAGACCTTTCCATTTCTATCTCGGGTGACCGAATCGACACAGACATTTACTATAAACCGACCGACTCCCACAGCTACCTAGACTACACCTCCTCCCACCCTGCCCCCTGTAAAAACGCCATCCCATATTCCCAATTCCTTCATCTCCGCCGCATCTGCTCCCAGGAGGACCAGTTCCAAAACCGTACAACCCAGATGGCCTCCTTCTTCAAGGACCGCAATTTCCCGCCAGACGTAGTCGACGATGCCCTCCACCGCATCTCTTCCACTTCCCGCTCCTCCGCCCTTGAGCCCCGCCCCTCCAACCGCCACCAGGACAGAACCCCACTGGTCCTCACCTACCACCCCACCAACCTCCATGTACAACGCATCATCCGCCGTCATTTCCGCCACCTCCAAACGGACCCCACCACCAGGGATATATTTCCCTCCCCTCCCCTATCAGCGTTCTGAAAAGACCACTCCCTCCGTGACTCCCTCGTCAGGTCCAAACCCCCCACCAACCCAACCTCCACTCCCGGCACATTCCCCTGCAACCGCAAGAAATGCAAAACTTGCACCCACACCTCCCCCCTTACTTCCCTCCAAGGCCCCAAGGGACACTTCCATATCCGCCACAAATACACCTGCACCTCCACACACATCATCTTTTGCACCCGCTGCACCCGATGTGGCCTACTCTATCTTGGGGAGACAGGCCGCCTACTTGCAGAACGTTTCAGAGAACACCTCTGGGACACCCGGACCAACCAACCCAACCACCCCGTAGCCCAACACTTTAACTCCCCCTCCCACTCCACCAAGGACATGCAGTTCCTTGGACTCCTCCATCGCCAGATCATGGCAACACAACAGTTGGAGGAAGAGCGCCTCATCTTCTGCCTGGGAACCCTCCAACCACAAGGGATGAACTCAGATTTCTCCAGTTTCCTCATTTCCCCTCCCCCCACCTTGTCTCAGTCAAATCCCTCGAACTCAGCACCGCCTTCCTAACCTGCAATCATCTTCCTGACCTCTCCGCCCCCACCCCACTCCGGCCTATCACCCTCACCTTGACCTCCCTCCACCTATCGCATTTCCAATGCCCCTCCCCCAAGTCCCTCCTCCCTACCTTTTATCTTAGCCTGCTGGACACACTTTCCTCATTCCTGAAGAAGGGCTTATGCCCGAAACATCGATTCTCCTGTTCCTTGGATGCTGCCTGACCTGCTGCACTTTTCCAGCAACACATTTTCAGCTCTGATCTCCAGCATCTGCAGCCCTCACTTTCTCCTCCAAGTAGATCTTAGAGACAGTTTCTCTGGCTGGAAAGTGTAGAAAGATGAATTAATCTTACACTTAGAATAAAGCACCAACTGTTTAGGTTTAGGGTTATCGATCTTCTGAACTTTCTACCCTATAGAGCTGTGAATGCTTAGATGTTAAGTATAATCAAGAATAAAATCAACAGATATTTGGTCATTAAAGGAATCAAGGAATATAGAATTCGAGCAGGAAAGTGAAGTTAAGGCCACAATTAGGTCAGTCATGATCTTTCTGAATGGCAAAGTAACTTTCAGGTTCCAAATAACCTAGTGGTCGTATTATATTCTTAAATCAACCAGGGAGAGCACAACCAAACAGAGCTTTTGCAGAAAAAAGTACCTAGGTAGCAGAATACTATCCCCAATTAATTATTTTTACTCTGGATTTTTTCCCCCATAGCCAACCTAAACTTATGATACTGTAATCATTGTCTTGTTGGATTGCTGTATTGCCAGAGAGTCAGTACTAAGGGAATGCTATTCTGTCAAAGGGTCAGTATTGATGGAGAGCTGTGATTGCAATATTTGATGTACCTTCCTGTGCTATTGCAGATTGCAATTACCCCTCCCTCCTCACTATCTAAGGCCCCAGATCAGTGAATCAGTGATTTACTTACACTTAGAATCATAGAGATGTACAGCATCCTTCAGTCCAACTCTTCCATGCTGGCCAGATATCCTAGATAAATCTAGTCCCATTTGCCAACATTTGGCCCATATTCCTGTAACCCTTCCTATTCAGATACCCATCCAGATACTTTTAAATGTTGTAATTGTACCAGCCTCCACCAGTTCCTCTGGCAGTTCATTCCATGCACACACCATTGTCTACATGAAAACATTGCTCTTGGATCCTTTTTAAATCTTTCCCCTCTCACCTTAAACCTATGCGCTCAAGTTTTGGTCTCCCCCACCCCAGTGAAAAGAATTTGTCTTTTTATCCTACCCATGCCCCTCATGATTTTATACATCTCTATAAGGTCATCCCTCAGCCTTCGATGCTCCAGTGAAAATAGCCCCACTCTATTAACCTCTCCCTATAGCTCAAACCCTCCAACCCAGGCAACATCCTTGCAACTCTTTTCTGAACCCTTTCAAGTTTCATAACATCCCTTCCTATAGCAGGGAGACCAGAATTGCACCCAGTACTCCAAAAGTGGCCTAACCAATGTCCTGTATTGCTGTCTAGTTTACTGTATTCACCACTTGCAATGCAGTCTCTACATTGGAGTAACCACTCTGTGGAACACCTACACTCCATCCATAAAATGATCCTGAGTTTCCAGTTGCTTGCCATTTCAACATACCACCATGTTTCCATACCAACATGTCTGACTCAGGCCTGCTGCAGTTCTCCAGCGAGGCTTATTGCAAGCTTCCTCTTTTGCTTGGTGACAAGTTTAACAATTTTAGAGCATGAGCCCAATCTTCCATGTATTTAACCTATCCCCACATTTCATGTGCTGTCATGCTTCTCAACTACTTGGCATAGTGGCTCAGTGGTGAGCACTTGTGGCCTTACAGCACCAGGGATCCAGGTTTGATTCCAGCTGTCTGTGTGGGTTTCCTCCCCCACTCCAAAATGTGTAGGTTAGGTGAGTTGGCCATGCTAGTGTTCAGGGATGTGTAAGTTAGGTGCATTATTAGGGGTAAATGTAGAATTGTAGGGAAATGGGTCTGGGGGATTACTCTTTGAAGGGTCAGTATGGAGTTGTTGGGCCAAGCGTCCTGTTCCCACACTGTAGGGATTCTATGAGTACTCACAGCCCCTACTTATCATCTATGTAGTTTCTCTTTCTGACTTACTACCAACAAGCCATTTGATATTTTTTGGGCTCCAAAACCACAAACCCTAACCTATCAGCTCACTCCTTTCAACAATCCCTTCTACCCGTTCTCTAAATAAATACATTTCCTTGCTATCAGTTCTGAAAAAGGGTCACTGGTCTGGAACGTTAGCCCTACTTAGTCTCCACAGATACTGCCAGACCTATTGAGGTCTTCCAATCTGGCTGCGTTTCTCTTTACTTGGTGTACAAAAGTCGGCCACATAGAACCGTACAGATGCAAAAACAGGACAACAAACTGAGTTTGTAACGGGGATGGAGATACAAGGAGGCTACCGAATGGCTTTGCAGTGCTGGTGGGGGAGGGTAGCGGTGAAGTAGGGAGGCAGCCGTGATTGGCTTTGTAATGGGGGGGTGGAGATGCAGTGAAGCAGCCGATTGGCTTTGCAGTGGGGGTGGGGTGGGGAAGATGCAGAGAAGCAGCCGATTGGCTTTGCAGTGGGGGTGGGGAGGGTGGAGATGCAGGGAAGCAGCCGATTGGCTTTGCAGTGGGGGGTGGAGATGTAATGGGAGGTAACTGACTGTGCAATGCGCAATATGTTCATTAACTCTAACCCACTTGTGAAACCTGATGGGACTGCATACTGTTTGACTGGAAACTAACAATATGCAAATTCTGCTTTCAATTATTTATTTTAATCTTTCAACGAATACTAGAAATGTCATTAATATCATTATACAAATGAACAACTTTTAATATATTAATATTTTACCCCATTCTTGATTTCATCCAAAGTGTTTCAAAATTCTCAAGGTTATTGTCATACTCAGAAATCTTTCCCCTCTGGTAGGATTATTGCTGCCTCAGGGGCTCTGGATATATTTAGTTTATCAGCATATTCCTATTGATAGTTTGTCAACTCCGCGAATTGTTTCTGGTACGGAACATGTTTCTTTCCAATCATTTGTGTTTATTTCCAGTCCTGGCAAAGTTACATGTCCAAAACGATTTCCTCCGTTGCAGATTGCGAGTATTTTAATATTAATTATTATAAAATGATTTCAGAGATAACCTTATTTGTTTTCATGTTGTCAGATGCGTGACACTCTGTGGACTCTCAAGCTCCAGAAATTTGAAATGGGTTGCGAGGGCAAGGAAGGTGGAGTGCAGCTCATGTCACGTCGCTGCTAATCCGGAAATACTCCCAGCATTTTCTGAAAAAAGCATTTTGCAAGATATAAAATAGGAAAACTCTTATTTCGTCAGTCTAAACTTTTTTTTGTTCATTCATAGGATGTGGGCGTTGCTGGCTTGGCCAGCATTCATTGCCCACACCTGACTGCCCAGAGGGCAATTGAGAGTTTACTACATTGCTGTGGGCCTATAGTCACGTCGGCCAGACCAGGTGAGAATGGCAGATTTCTTTCCCGAGAGGATATCTTTCCCTAACAGATATCTTTGCAGCATCTTTGAACACTGGCAAGGTCCTGGAGGACTGAAAAAATGCTAATGTTCCCTTGTTTAAGAAGGGTAGCAGGGATACTCCAGGTAATTATAGACTGGTGAGCCTGACGTCAGTGGTAGGGGAGCTGCTGGAGAAGACACTGCGGGATAGGATCTATTCCCATTTGGAAAAAAATGGGCTTATCAGTGATAGGCATCATAGTTTTGTGCAGGGAAGGTCCTATCTTATCAACTTATTAAAATTCTTTGAGGAAGTGACAAAGTTGATTGATGAGGGAAGGGATGAAGATGTCATGTACATGGATTCAGTAAGGCATTTGATAAGGTTCCCTATAGTAGGCTGGTTGAGAAATTTAAGCCATATCGGATCCAGGTGTACTAGCCAGGTGTACTAGATGGATAAAGAACTGGCTGGGCAACAGGAGACAGAGAGTTAGTAGTGGAAGCGAGTTTCTCCAAATGGAGACCTGTGACCATTGGTGTTCCACAGGGATCCGTGCTGTGATCACTGTTGTTTGTGATATACATAAATGATCTGGAGGAAGGTCTATGTGGTCCGATTAGCAAGTTTGCAGATGACACCAAGATTAATGGAAAAGCAGATAGTGAAGGGGACTGTCAGAGAATACAGCAGAATATAGATAGATTGGAGAGTTGGGTGGATTTTGAGGATTGTTGTGGAGATGGTGTTTTGTTGCATATGTTCATTGATTGCACTCTGTGGATCAGGAAGTCAAAATTCCAATGTAGAGACCCAGGTCTCAGAGTTGGGAGATTAGTTTGGTTGGGATTATACTGTTGAAGACAGAGCTATTGTCAATGTGTAGAAGCCTGATGTAGTTATCCTTATTATCCAGGTGTTCCAGGGATGCATTTAGGGCTAGGGAAATGGTGTCTGCTGTGGACCTTTGTGCTGGTAGGCAAATTAAAAGGGATCAAGGCAGGCTGGAAGGCTAGTTTTATTGCATCAGGCCATGAATGGGCAATAAAACCCCTGCTGATTATCATGTATCAACAGCCTCTACACTTAAGATAACTAATCAGTACTTCTCCATGTTTGTGATTTTGCTATGCCTTTAAGAGAGATTTGTCCTGTGTTGTTACTCTTGTTAGAGGGGTATTGCCACAGTGATGATGGAATGTCTGCTTCAGAAGCAGTGGGTAAATAGCTTTGAGCTCCCTGAGTTTTTTTTTAAGTTAGACAAAAGAAGCATGAGTTGGTGGAGTTAGGCTCACACAGACCCGGGTTTTAGTTTTACTTTCAGTTGTGGTTTGGAGCTGGCTGTTGAAGCTGATAGATACAGCTCTCTCTCTGCTGCAACAAAAACCTTAAGTTCTCTCTCTGCTGCTAGATTGTTGCTTTCAATGTTCATTTCGCCTGTACTGGAAAAGAGATAGTATGAGAGGAAATTCTGTTTTGCTGAATTTGCCTTTGCCAAGGGTGTGCTTATGGGATGCTGATATATTGGAACAGTTGATAATTATTATTTACATAATACATTATTTATTAAGTATTTCAATAGAGTTAGTTATGCTGATTTTTCTTTTTTTGTTTGTATTTTAACTATGTTGTAAAAATAAAGCATGCTTTGCTTAAAGCCTAGTGGTAGATCAATTGAATCACATAAGGAACATAGCACGTTACATTTGCCTTTAAATAACATTTTAAAAAGGTCTAGGCTATCTCCTTGTTATATTTTCAAGGAGTTTGGTCTGGTCCATAACAATGTTGAACAACACTTGGAGGAAGCATTGAGGGTAGCAACGGCAAGGAATGTAGTCTGGGTGGGTAACTTCAACATTCAAAATCAGAAGTGTGTGAATAATATTGTTGGTAACCAAGATGGTCAAATCCTGAAAAACCTGCCAGACTAGGACTGTAGTGGGGCTGAAGGAACCAACAATGGTTCAAAACCTATTCAACCTCATCCTCATAAATGTACCTGTTACAATTACATCTGTTACTGACAGCAGTTGCAGGAATCAACACTGAGCAGTCATCTTGGAGACAAAGTCCTTTCTTCAAAATAAGGGCTCTCACTGTGGCTTTGTAATATAGCACCAACATTCTAAACAAGTTAAATTCAGAACAGAGCTAGCAAAAGTTGTCATCCATAGATCATTATTCTCATTAGCAATCCCTTGAATACAAGGATGAATCTCTTCCGCTCTCAGGGCGAGTCCGTAGGTGGCTGTGGAGACCATTGTGCCTTCCGCAGGCTCTGTTACACTTCGGGCAAAAGATGGTTGTGGAAGGGGTGGGTTGAGATTGGCGTAGTAGCACACGCCTTACACTGTTATCGCCTGGCTCCTCCTTTTTCCCAATGGGATGTCTTGAGGTGCTCAACACTTTCCCGGATACTCCTTCTCTACTTTGCAATGACTAGTGATTACCAGGTGCCTGTGGGAATGCTGCACTTTGCCAGTGAGGCCTCGAGGGTATCACTGAAACACTTCCTCTGTCTAACTGGGGCTCGCCTGCCGTTTTGGAGCTGGGAATAGAGCACCTGCATGAGGAGTCTCCTGTTGGTCATGCCCAGTCCATCACAGCCCAAGGGTGGTCAGGGGCTCGATGTTGGGGATGTTGGCCTATTCGACAATGCTATTGTTGGTGCATTTTTCTTCCCAGCAGATCGCAGAATCCTGCACAGGCAGCTTTCAGGTGGTACTGCTCTAGTGCCTTGAGGTGTCTGCTATAGATAGTCCACGTCTCGCAGCCATATAGGAGGACAGAAACCACCACAGTTCTGTAAACTATAAATTTGGTGTCATCATCGGTCCATCTGTGGTAACTACAGGGGAATCTCCCTGCTGTCAACAACTGGAAAAGTCATTGCCAAGGTCCTCCCGAACCATCTTGTTCCTGTTGCTGAGGAATTCCTGCTGGAATTGCAGTGTGGATTTTGGCCATGGAGGGGCACAACTTGCATGATTTACACCGCACGACAGAAGCAGGAGAAATGCAGAGAAAAGAACCTACTCCTGTACATGGTCTTCCTACAAAGGCCTTTGACACCATCGATCAGGAAGCATTATGGAGCATTCTTTTCTGCTTTGGTTGCACCATGAGATTTGTCAGTATCCTTCACCTGCTCCACGATAACATGGAAGTTGTGGTAATAACAAATGGCTCCACCACCAACCCATTCCCCATTCAGACTGGTATCAAGCAGAGCTGCATCACAGCCCCAACACTGTTCTCAATCCATCATGCTGCAATGCTTCACATCATTACCAACATGCTCCCCACTGGAGTGGAGCTAACTTACAGAACCACAGGAAATAATTCAACTTCTGCCGCCTTCAAGCCAAAGTCACCACAACAATGTCATTGACGTGCAGATGATGCTTGCGTATGTGCAGTCTCATAGGATTCCAGACTGTTGTCAACATCTTTATGGAGACATAGAAGAGCATGACTCTCATCCTAAACATCTATAAGATAAAGGTCCTCCATCAACCTGGTTTGGTTGGAGAGAACCCTTGATAATTAAGGTCCATGGGGAGGCTTTACAGAACTCTGACCAATGTCTAGGAGTATCCTGTCAGACAAAGCAGCTTTGATGAAGAGATCCAGCAATGCTTCCAGCATGCTAGCGCAGTTTTACCACCTGAGGAAACTGATGGCATCCATCTAAGCCACCAGCAGTGGCAGAATTGGATTCAACGACAATCTGTAACCTTACCAGTTAGTATGTTACCCTCACGATCAGTATCATTAACTGAGGAAATCAATTCTGGTTCAATAAGGCATGTATGAGAACAAGAATAAACCAAAAGCATTACCAAGTGAACTAAAAATGAGACACTAACCTTTTGAAGCTAAACTTCAGGAGTACATACACACTAAACCATGGAAGCATCATTAAGTAATCACTTTAGCAGATGTTAACCAAGGGGGCAAAGAGTGAGGAACTTAGTGATTGATATCAGTAGATTAAAAATATTGGAGATAGTTTTTATTTATTTATTCATTCACAGGATGAGAGCATTGCTGGCAAGGCAGCATTTATTGCCCATTCCAAATTGCCCAGAGGGCAGTTAAGAGTCAGTTATATTGCTGTGGGTCTAGAATCAAAAGTAAGCCAGACCAGGTATGGTTGGCAGTTTCCTTTCCTAAAGACATCAGTGAACCAGATGGGTTTTTCCTGACAATTGACAATGGATTCATGGTCATCATTAGACTCTTAATTTTAGATTTTCTTTGTTCTTAAGGGACTAAAAGCTGACAAACCCTCAGGACCTGACCTGACACCCCAGGATTCTCAAAGAGTTTGTTGCAGAAATACTGGATGCATTGGTTACGATTTTTCAAATGTCCTTAAATCCTACAGTCCCAGCAAATTGGAAGTTTGAAAATGTAACAACATTATTTAAGGAAGGGAGAGGAGAGAGAGAGAAAACAATTAAACAACTAAAAACAAATTTGCCACATGTTAGTCATTGAGACATGGCTGGGACCTATTATTAAGGAAGTCTTAACAATGCACTTAGAAAGTTACAGTATGACCATACAAAGTTAAAAGGGAATAAAAATCATACTTTACAAATCAGAGAGAATATTTGGAGGACATAACTGATAGGATGGATAATGGGGAGCTAGTGGATTTAGTATACTTGAAATTCCAAAAGTTGTACTAATGTGCCACCAATATCAGATCATGGAGTTGGGAGTTTCTAAATTAGCATGCATTGAGATCGTTTAACAGACAGGAAGCAGAAAATAGAGACAAATGAGAAATTTAAAGTTAGCTGGCTGTAATTAGTGAAGTGCCATAAGGATAAGTGCTCGAGCCTTAGCTAGTTGCAATCTATTAGATGATAAATAATTAGATGAAGAGGCCAAATGTACTGTACCCAAATGAATGTGCAACAAGGTGATAAATGAAGTACAATCTCAGGAATTATTAAATTACTTGCTTTGGTTACAAGAATTGAAAAATTTTTTTTAAAATGTGAGAGACTTCTAAGCTTTGACATTAGACGTAGTAGATTGATGGACTGATGGATGGATAATCCTGGAAATCCCTCCCAATAGCTCGGTCAGTCACCCTGCACAATATTGATTCCAACCACTATCTTGTCAAGGCCTTTAGGGATGATCAATAAATTATGGTCTTCACAGTGAGACACATAGAGTCATAGAGATGTACAGCACGGAAACAGACCCCCTCGGTCCAACTCGTCCATGCCAACCAGATATCCTAACCCAAACTAGTCCCACCTGCCAGCACCTGGCCCATATTCCTCCAAACCCTTCCTATTCATTTACCCATCCAGATGTCTTTTAAATGTTGCAATTGTACTAGCCTCCACCACTTCCTCTGACAACTCATTCCATACACGTACCATCCTCTGAGTGAAAACATTGCCTCTTAGGTCTCTTTTATATCTTTCCCCTCTCACCCTAAACCTCTGCCCTCTACATCTGGACACCCCCACTCCAGGGAAAAGACTTTGTCTATTTACCCTATCCATGCCCATCATGATTTTATAAACGTCTATAAGCCTCCAATGCTCAAGGGTAAACAGCCCTAGCCTATTCAACCTTTCCCTATAGCTCAAATCCTCCAACCCTGGCAACATCCTTATAAATCTTTTCTGAATCCTTTCAAGTTTCACAACATCTTTTCGATAGGAAGGAGACCAGAACTGCACACAATATTCCAAAAGTGGCCTAATCAATGTCCTGTACGGCCGCAATATGACCTCCCAACTCTTGTACTCAATACTCTGACCAATAAAGGAAAGCATACCAAATGCCGCCTTCACTATCCTATCTACCTGTGACTCCACTTTCAAGGAGCTATGAACCTGCACTCCAAGGTCTGTTTGTTCAGCAACACTCCCTAGGACCTTACCATTAAGTGCATAAGTCCTGCTAAGATTTGCTTTCCCAAAGTGCAGCACCTCACATTTATCTAGATTAATTCCATCTGCCACTTCTCAGTCCATTGGCCCATCTGATCAAGATCCTGTTGTAATCAAAGATGACCTTCTTTGCTGTCCATTCCACCTCCAATTTTAGTGTCATCAGCAAACTTACTAACTATACCTTTTATGCTCACATCTAAATCATTTATATAAATGATGAAAAGTAATGGACCCAGCATGGATCCTTGTGGCACTCCACTGGTCACAGGCCTCCAGTCTGAAAAATAATCCTCCATCACTACCCTGTCTTCTACCTTTGAATACTTTTGTTCCTCCTTAAACAGGGTGTCTAGTAATAAACTGATGTAGTTACAAATGGCACAGCAACAGAAAATCCTTTTGAGAGTCTGGGAGCAGTTTGATAGATTGATTTGTTTCTTATAAATTTTAATCTGGTTACAAATGTTGGGTAATGCATATAGGAGGTGGTCACAACAAACATCAAGGATTGAGATTTCCCCTTAAGCCATGTCAAATAATAAATGGAAAAACAAATCAAATATTTAGTTTCACAGAGAAGTGAAGAGTCAGGAGGCATTACAAACTGATGTGCTGGGGTCACTTGAACATTATGACATGTAAGTTGTCATCCTGTCCAACATGATGGGCTTCATAAAATTTGGCCTGGTAGCAGATATACCAGGAAGTCCTCAAATTGCTTAACCTAAGTAATAGGTGGTCACAAATATAAAAATAACCCTTGCAAATGAGAGGGGACTTCTCAATAACTCTTGATTCAGATTTTCCCACTTTGTAAAACCATGCTGGATTTGGCTGGTGGCTTTTCAGCCGGATGCCCTTCCTGCAGTTAACTTTCCCCATTTATCAAACTGGAAACTGGTATCAATACATGGGGGGCCTGCCTGCAACAGGGCAAGATTCCTTTATAACTTAAACCCAGGGCCATGCAACTCCAGCTCTGTAGGAGATTTCTCAGTGTCTAAAACAGCAAATGCTGAACTCACTGTCATCCAGCTTCTGCAGACAGACTGATGAAGTTAACAATTTTAATTCTAACTTTTTGGCAGATTGAAAAAAGTAAACAGTAAAAATGGGTAAGTCTCCCCCATCCCTAAACCCCCCTGGAGCCATTTCAGCATTCCTGTTTTATGATATTGTATGTTCTAAATATCATTCCTGAAGAAGGGCCTGTGCTCGAAACGTCGAATCTCCTGTTCCCTGGATGCTGCCTGACCTGCTGTGCTGTTCCAGCAATAAAGTTTGAACTATGTTCTAAATAAAGACATGTTTCCAAGGCAAATTACCTTTACTGATGAACATTACATCATTTTGCCTCACTATTGGACCCATTAAATTTAACACAGATGGTACTTTGTGATGTAACAGGAGAGAAAATTCTAAACAAATCTTTGGTTCCAGACTGTATCCACCCAACAGTTTAAAAGCTTAGGTCACAGAGCAAGGAAGTACCTGTGAAATTCTAAGTAAGTTCATAACTTTCTCCCTGTATGCTTATAAGGATTGTGATAATCGTGTGATATATTAGCCTTTATAATGTGAGGATATTTTTAGAAACATTTAAATATCAGAAAGTAGAAAATGAAGTCCAATAAACACTTCTCCACAGTATCAGCTGCCCACCATTTGCCAGTCTGATTGTCCTGAAGGATAATCCATGGCATCAATTTGTGGCAGGAGGAATTGAAGCCATTAAAGGCGTCAAAGATTTTTGTTTTGGAGGCCAGGTCAACACATAATTTTTCCAACAATTGGCGGAGAATTTTGTGAAGCATCTCGTTCCTCCATCCGAGGAGAGAGCTGTTTGATTTTAGATAGGTAAAATGCCAACATGGTAGGTTCACAAACTGGATCACTGAGACGAAACCTCAAATGAAGGTTAATCTCAAAATCTCCGCTCGAGTACAAGGAGTTCACTGCTTTACTGCTGGAGTAACAAAAATGTCTAATTCCAGAAGATAAAGCGGAGTCTTTGTTGAGGGGGTAATTTGGAAAATTCTTGTCTTTGTCCAAATATCTCACCTGCAGCATCGGCCCAGCCCCCGATGCAGGCGGGAAAACAGGAGCATTTCAAACTCCAACGATCACCAGGGGTTGGGGGTGGGGGAGGGAAGACTGTAGTGGGCGGGGTTTGTGTTGCAGTCGCTCACCCAGTGAGGGCGGGGCTCGCGGCGAGGGCGAGGCTTTCCGTGCGGGGGCGAAGCTCGCGGCGAGGGCGGGGCTTCTCGTGCGGGGGCGAAGCTCGCGGCGAGGGCGGGGCTTCTCGTGCGGGGGCGGGGCTGGGTCCGGGCCCGAGCCCGAGCCCGGTTCAAACTCTAACGGTTCTGAATCCTGGCGCGCGGCTGCTTTCCTCTGGTAAACGGTTAGTGAGTCTTTGCAGACCGAGCGCAGCTATGATCCCCAGTGAAAGGTAAAGGAGAGAACACAGGTTACAAACACTCAGTATTACAATGATCGAGAAACATAATCAAGCCAGCGAGATACCCCCATTTACATTCCAATTTATGAAAGATACTGAGGTAAAAGTTAAACTGAGGGGATGGGGAAGGGAGGGAAAGGACTGTGCAATTATTCAACGACAGGCTATGATACAGGTGTTTAATGCAAGTTAACAACTTCCTTTTGATTAAAGTTCTCTAAATTATATGAGACTACTTCCTTAACAATCTACTTATTTAACAATGTCTTCTAATATTTTGTTTATGTCAGATCTTTTCCTCTTTATTCTTTCATGGGACTTGGGAAGTGCTGGTAAAGATAAGTTTTTGTCCTTCCCCATTGCCCTTGAGTGGCTTAGTGGGCCGCTTCCAGAGGCTGGTGAAGGGTTGACCTCATCGCTGTGGGTTTGGAGTCAAGTGGAGACCAGACCAGACTAGGCAAGGAGAGCAGATTTCTACAGGGTGTTAGCAATTAGATTTGTTTTTAAGATATCTGCTGATATCTTCATGATTACCATAACGGAGACTAGTTTTCATTTTTAGATTTGTTAAATGATCTGACATAAATTCCAAAGACTGCCATAATGGGATTTGAGCCTGTTTGCTTTTATCGTCTCTCTTAGTTACTGTACTTGCAAAAAAATTCCCATCATTCAATTTTATGCAATCTTTAACATTACTAGTTAGCCACAAATAGTTCATCATTCTTATGAGAGTCATTCGCAAAGCAATTTATCTTTACAGTAAAGTCCCTATTATCTGGTACCTAAGTATTCTGAATTGTCATGCAATGGCAATCAGAAACATCTATCTCTACTGCAGGCAGTACTTCTCCCACAGTGCAATAGTCTGAGATTCAGAAAGGGAAATCCGAATTGTAACCACCCGAATACCTTATCAAGGTATAGCAACTAACTAATTAGACAGAGTAGGTGTTATGGATCAGACCAGACCTCTTCAAAATATAATAAGGTAGCCTACACTCTAACTTTTTCTTATTTTAAAGATAAATGAGAAGTGCTGTGTTCCAGATGGAATTCAATTGTTCAAGCTATGCAACTTCAAGCAAAACACAATTTATTGAAATACTATGGTTAAATCTAACAAAAAAAAGAGGGGCTTGGAATAACTTAAATCGTTTGGAAAAGTTAGCAGAATACAACTAGAGGGCATAGGTTTAGGATGAGAGGGAAAAAATTTAAAAGGGACAATTTTTCACGCAGAGGGTGGTGCATGTATGAAATGAGCTGCCAGAGAAAGTGGTGGAGGCTGGGACAATTCCAACATTTAAAAGACATCTGGATATGTATATGAATAGGAAGGATTTAGAGGCATATGTGCCAGGTGCTGACAAATGGGGCTGGATCAATTTAGGATATCTGGTCAGCATGGACGAGTTGGACCGATGGGTCTTTTTCCGTGCTGTACATGTCCATGACTCTGACTCTAATAGATTATTTTACGACCAAACAGTAACCATTCCAATCTAGTAAAATCCCACAAACACACCGTTGGCAAAAGGCAAATTCAGGAAATGGATTTGTCTCACATGCAATTCCAGCAGCCTAGAAGGAAACACATTCAGACAAAACTCAGAGAGAGAGAGAGAGAGAGAAAGAGTTGTGATGGGGAGAGATTCACTGCTTTTCAGCCCTGTTGAGACCTCAGCAACAACTGCTACTGAAAACAACTAATACTGCTGGCTCTATGAGGGCTCAACCCCACCCATTCAGGCTGTGTCTATTGTTCCAACATTTAAAAAAGCCCAACGCATCATAAGCTGTTTACTGTAGTGGCTTTGGTAGACTGCTCTCCACTTCTGCCTTAATACTGCTCTTCAAAAAACAACAGGACAAAATAATTCTTAAAGCCACATCATCATTATGCCTCCCCCTTAAACGAAATGAACCATCAATATACAAAGATGGCTTCATTTTTACAAACCCTTAGTCTTATGTTACCAGTACACTACAGTACATATACATTACATTAACTCTAAGCCTGCAAACATTAAGTCCTGCAGTCTTTTATTCCGCCACCGAACGCCTTTGTTCTTATTCATCAAAGTCGCAACAACACATCAGCAATTATCCTGCCACGTAAATAATTTTCAAATTGAATGGCTGCAATAATAACCTTCATCTAAACAGTCTGGAATTTGTCTCCTTAAATTTCTTCCAAAACTTTAAAGGGTTATGATCAGTATATACAATTGTCTCAAACACATTACAGACAATATAAATATTGAAATGCTGCAATGCCAACACCAAGCTCAAGTTCTCCTTCTTAATTGTGGAATATTTCTGTTGATGATTATTCAGTTTTGTGGAAAAATACCCAATAGGTCTTTCTATTTTCGCATCATCTTCATGGAAGAGTACAGCACCAGCACACACATCACTTGCATCGATAGCTACATTCAATCCCATTACAAAATTGGGAATGGCTAACTCTGGGGCAGTAGTTAACACAGCTTTCAGGCTATCAAATGCCTTCTGACAGTCCTCTTTCTGCACTTCTTCAATTTAGTCAGTCAGAGGAGCAACCACACTGCTAAAATTCAGTATGATCCCAAAATATGTTGCAAATGTTCCTTCCATGTGTGACTAAACATTACCAGGGGATCGATGTTCACCACATCCCATCATGACTTCTTTATTGGTTAGTCTTTGAAATGTGGCTTGCACATTTTTCATACTAAATGGCATGACTTTAAACTTGTATAGTCCATTCAGTGTCATGAAATCCAAAATTATCTTCATTCTTTTGGATAAAGTAACCTTTGAGTAAGTTCAACTTTGAAATATAAGTTGCTTGTCCCACTTTCTTAATACAATCTTCTCAATGTGGAATAAGATATGAATCAGATTTTGAAACTGCATTGACTTTGAGATAGTCTTCGCATAATTAGAGTCATAGAAATTATAAGCACAGAAATGGACCTTTTGGTCCAACTCATCCATGCTGACTAGATATCCTAAATTATTTAGTCCCATTTGCCAGTAGTTGGCCTATATCCCTCTAAACCCTTCCTATTCATTGTTGGGTACCAACTGGTTTTGGTACCATTATTATGGGTGCGTTCCAGTCACTACAACTTCAATTGAGCCCACGTTCAATCTCCTTTTGAACCTGGGCCAACTTTAGATGGTTAAGTCTGTAAAGTTATTGCTTAATTAATCATGTGTAATTAAATTAGTACTCCTCAGCTTAGAACATAGAAGAAGAAGAAGAATACAGCGCAGTACAGGCCCTTTGGCCTTCGATGTTGCGCCAATCCAAGCCCACCTAACCTATACTAACCCACTATCCTCCATATACCTATCCAATGCCCGCTTAAATGCCCATAAAGAGGGAGAGTCCACCACTGCTACTGGCAGGGCATTCCATGAACTTACGACTCGCTGAGTGAAGAACCTACCCCTAACTTCAGTCCTATATCTACACCCCCTTAATTTAAAGCTATGCCCCCTTGTTATACCCGACTCCATACGCGGGAAAAGGTTCACACTGTCAACCCTATCTAACCCCCTAATCATCTTGTACACCTCAATCAAGTCACCCCTAAACCTTCTTTTCTCTAATGAAAACAGCCCTAAGTGTCTCAGTCTTTCCTCATACGATCTTCCTTCCATACCAGGCAACATCCTGGTAAACCTCCTCTGCACCCGTTCCAGTGCCTCCACATCCTTCCTATAGTATGGCGACCAAAACTGCACACAATATTCCAGATGCGGCCGCACCAGAGTCTTATACAACTGCATCATGACCTCAGGACTCCGGAACTCAATTCCTCTACCAATAAAAGCCAGTACGCCATATGCCTTCCTCACCGCACTATTTACCTGGGTGGCAACTTTCAGAGATCTGTGTACATGGACACCAAGATCCCTCTGCTCATCCACACTACCAAGTATCCGACCATTAGCCCAGTACCCCATCTTTTTGTTATTCTTCCCAAAGTGAATCACCTCACACTTAGCCACATTGAATTCCATTTGCCACCTTTCTGCCCAGCTCTGCAGCTTCTCTATATCCTGCTGTAACCTGCCACATCCTTCCTCACTGTCAACAACTCCTCC
The DNA here is from genome assembly GCF_037043375.1 of Chiloscyllium plagiosum. Classification (NCBI taxonomy): domain Eukaryota; kingdom Metazoa; phylum Chordata; class Chondrichthyes; order Orectolobiformes; family Hemiscylliidae; genus Chiloscyllium; species Chiloscyllium plagiosum. The sequence continues at coordinate 1,738,970 of NW_028270171.1, forward strand.
GACTTTCGTATCATCCGCAAACTTGCTCACCCAACCTTCTAACCCCTCTTCCAGGTCATTTATAAAAATGACAAACAGCAATGGTCCCAAAACAGATCCTTGCGGAACACCGCTAGTAACTGCACTCCAAGATGAACCTTTACCATCAACTACTACCCTCTGTCTTCTTCCATCCAGCCAATTCCTAATCCAAACCTCCAACTCACCCTCAATGCCATACCTCCGTATTTTTTGAAGTAGCCTACCATGGGGAACCTTATCAAACGCCTTACTAAAATCCATATATACCACATCTACCGCTTTCCCCTCATCAACCTCCTTCGTCACCTTTTCAAAGAATTCAATAAGGTTTGTGAGGCACGACCTGCCCTTCACAAAACCATGCTGACTATCCTTGATCACATTATTCCTATCCAGATGTGCATAAATCCTATCCCTTACAATTCTCTCTAAGACTTTGCCCACAACAGAAGTGAGACTCACCGGCCTATAGTTACTAGGGTTATCCCTACTCCCCTTTTTGAACAAGGGAACCACATTTGCTATCCTCCAGTCTTCTGGCACTACTCCTGTAGACAAAGAGGACATAAAAATCAAGGCCAATGGCTCTGCAATCTCCTCCCTTGCTTCCCAGAGAATCCTAGGATAAATGCCATCAGGCCCAGGGGACTTATCTATTTTCACCTTTTCCAGGATTTCCAACACCTCTTCTCTACATACCTCAAAGCCATCCATTCTACTTATTTGTGACTCAGTATTCACATCGACGACAATGCCCTGTTCCTGAGGAAAGACTGAAGAAAAGTATTCATTCAGTGTCTCCCCAATCTCTTCCGCCTCCACACGCAACTTCCCACTACTATCCTTGACTGGACCTATTCCTACCCTAGTCATTCTTTTATTCCTAACATACCTATAGAAAGCCTTAGGGTTTTCCCTAATCCTACCGACTAAGGACCTTTCATGTCCCCTTCTTGCTGCTCTTAGCTCTCTCTTCAGGTCCTTCCTGGCTACCCTATAACTCTCAATCGCCCTAATTGAACCTTCACGTCTCATCTTGAGATAGGCCGTCCTCTTCCATTTAACAAGGGATTCCAATTCCTTATTAAACCACGGCTCCCTCGCATGACCCTTTCCTCCCTGCCTGACAGGTACATAATTATCAAGGACACTCAATAGTTGCTCCTTGAACAAGCTCCACATATCATTTACACTCTTGCCTTGGAGTCTACTTTTCCAAGCCACACATCCGAAGTCATGCCTCACCGCATCATAATTTCCCTGACCCCAGCTATAACTCTTGCCCTGTAGTACACACTTATCCCTCTCCATCACGAGAGTAAAAATCACCGAATTATGGTTACTATCCCCAAAGTGCTCACCTACCTCTAATTCTAACACCTGGCCTGGTTCGTTACCCAGAACCAAATCCAGTATGGCCTCACCTCTTGTTGGCCTGTCTACATATTGTGTCAGGAAACTCTCCTGCACACATTGAACAAACACTGACCCATCTAACGAACTTGAGCTATAGCTTTCCCAATCAATATCAGGAAAGTTAAAGTCCCCCATAACAACCACCCTATTACTGTCACTCATCTCCTGAATCACCTTCCCTATCCTTTCTTCAATGATTCTAGGACTATTAGGAGGCCTGTAAAAGACTCCTAACAGGGTGACCTCACCTTTCCTATTCCTAACCTCAGCCCAAACTACCTCATCCATCGTCCTTTCCACCACTGTAATACTATCTTTGACAAGCAATGCCACACCTCCCCCTCTTTTACCCCCACCTCTGACCCTACTAAAACATTTAAATCCTGGAACCTGCAACAGCCAATCCTGTCCCTGTTCTAGCCATGTCTCCGTAATAGCCACAACATCGAAGTCCCAGGTACCAACCCACGCTGCAAGTTCACCTACCTTATTTCGTATACTTCTTGCATTGAAGTATACACACTTCAAGCCACTTTCCTGTTTACAGACACCCTCCTTGGAAATTGATGCCATGTTCCTAACCTCCCTACACTCCAGGCCCTGCACCCTGAAGCTACAATCTGGGTTCCCATGCCCCTGCAGAGTTAGTTTAAACCCCCCCCAAGAGCACTAGCAAACCTCCCCCCAAGGATACTGGTGCCCCTCAGGTTCAGGTGTAGACCATCCTGTTTATAGAGGTCCCACCGTCCCCAGAAGGAACCCCAGTTATCCAAAAACCGGAATCCCTCCCTCCTGCACCATCCCTGTAGCCACGCATTTAAGTGTTCTCTTCCCCTATTCCTCGAATCTCTATCACGTGGCACGGGTAACAAACCAGAGACAACAACTCTGTTCGTTCTAACTCTGAGCTTCCAACCTAGTTCCCTGAAAGCCTGTCTAACATCCTCGGCACTCCTCCTACCTATGTCGTTGGTGCCAATATGGACCACGACTTCGGGCTGCTCCCCCTCCCCCTCCCCCTCCAGGACCCGGAAAACACGATCAGAGACATCACGTACCCTTGCACCTGGGAGGCCACAGACCAAACGTGAGTCTCTCTCGTTCCCACAAAACCACCTATCTGTGCCCCTAACTATCGAGTCCCCAATTACTACTGCTCTGCTCTTCTTCACCCTTCCCTTCTGAGTAACGGGGACAGGCTCCGTGCCAGAGACCTGAGCCCCGTTACTTACCCCTGGTAAGTCATCCCCCCCACAAGTATCCAAAACGGTATACTTGTTCTTGAGGGGAACGGCCGCAGGGGGTCCCTGCACTGGCTGCTTCCTCCCAGTCCCCCTCACTGTCACCCATCTATCTGCCATCTTTGGAGTTACTACTTCCCTATAACTCTGATCTATGACCCCCTCTGCCTCCCGAATGATCCGAAGTTCATCCAACTCCAGCTCCAGTTCCCTAACACGGTCTTGGAGGAGCTGGAGATGGGTGCACTTCCTGCAAGTGTAATCGGCAGGGACGTCGATGGCATCCCTCACCTCATACATGTTGCAGGAGGAACATTGCACTGCCTTCACTGCCATCCCTCTACCAGTTCCACCATAGAACACACCAGATGGCCTCCTTCTTTAGAGACTGCAATTTCCCTTCCCACGTGGTTAAAGATGCCCTCCAACGCATCTCGTCCACATCCCGCACCTCCGCCCTCAGACCCCACCCCTCCAACCGTAACAAGGATAGAACGCCCCTGGTGCTCACCTTCCACAATACAAACCTTCACATAAACCAAATCATCCGCCAACATTTCCGCCACCTCCAAAAAGACCCCACCACCAGGGATATATTTCCATCCTCACCCCTTTCCGCCTTCCGCAAAGACCGTTCCCTCTGTGACTACCTGGTCAGGTCCACGCCCCCCTACGACCCACCCTCCCATCCTGGCACTTTCCCCTGCCACCACAGGAACTGTAAAACCTGTGCCCACACCTCCTCCCTCACCTCTATCCAAGGCCCTAAAGGAGCCTTCCACATCCATCAAAGTTTTACCTGCACATCCACTAATATCATTTATTGTATCCATTGCTCCCGATGCGGTCTCCTCTACACTGGGGAGACTGGTGCCTCCTAGCAGAGCGCTTTAGGAAACATCTCCGAGACACCCGCACCAATCAACCACACCGCCCCGTGGCCCAACATTTCAACTCCCTCTCCCACTCTGCCGAGGACATGGAGGTCCTGGGCTTCCTTCACCGCCGCTCCCTCACTACCAGACGCCTGGAGAAAGAACGCCCCATCTTCCGCCTCGGAGCACTTCAACCCCAGGGCATCAATGTGGACTTCAACAGCTTCCTCATTTCCCCTTCCCCCACCTCATCCTAGTTTCAAACTTCCAGCTCAGCACTGTCCTCATGACCTGTCTGGACTTGTCCGACCTGCCTAGCTCCTTTTCCACCTATCCACTCCACCCTCTCCTCCCTGACCTATCACCTTCATCTTCTCCCCCACTCACCCATTGTACTCTATGCTACTCTCTCCCCACCCCCACCCTCCCCTAGCTTATCTCTCCACGCTTCAGGCTCACTGCCTTTATTCCTGATGAAGGGCTTTTGCCCAAAACGTCAATTTCGCTGCTCGTTGGATGCTGCCTGAACTGCTGTGCTCTTCCAGCACCACTGATCCAGAATCTGGTTTCTAGCATCTGCAGTCCTGGAAATTCAGCTAACGTTCTGGGGACCTGGGTTCAAATCCTGCTGTGGCAGATGGTGGGAATTTGAATTCAGTAAAAATTTGGAATTAAGAGTCTAATGATGACCATGAAACCATTGTCAATTGTTGGAAAAAAACATCTGGTTCACTAATGTCCTTTAGGAAAGGAAATTGCCATCCTTACCTGGTCTGCCTTGCATGTGACTCTGGACCCACAGCAATATGATTGACTGTCAGTTGCCCTCTGGGCAATAAATGGTGGTCAGCCAGTGACACCTATGTCCCACAAGAGAATTTAATTAAATTTAGTTTTTCATCTTTCTGTTGCAATTCAGTTAATTTCTCTGAATTGAAAATATCCACTTGTCCTCCATTTGTTTTTGTTTATTCTGAACCATTTGATCAAACATAGTCTCTGACAAATGATCCTCAACTTCCTTATCTTTATTCTTTGATTTCTTCTCCTGCTTCAACCTGTGGCTTTATGACTTTGTTACCACACAGGAAAAATTGTGGGATATACTTCCTGTAACACTTTAGTTGCCTGATTTTCCATTGGCATTTCAACTACAATAAGCATCACTCCCACCGCCGATCCAGCTACTTCATTCATAAGGATAAATTGTTCTCCTGCAAATGAGAATTTCACTATTACTCCTAACATCGCTTCTCCTCTTTTCACCAGACTCTGCAACCTTACTTTATAAAATGGAATATTGCTCTTCTCGTCATGAATTGTATAGGACTATATAACACTATATATGATAAACAGGTAGATAATTAGCAATCTGCATCCACAAACACCAACTAGCCACTAAATGCCATGACCTGCTGTCCCTCGTAGCCACACACACAGATGACAAGGACCATAAATTCAATTGGGACAACACACCGATCATAGGACAAGCCAAACAGAGAACAGCGAGAGAAATTCTAGAAGTATGGCACTCATCCACAGCCTCCATCAACAAGCACATAGACCTAGACCCGACATGCCAGCCACTACTATGAACAACCGAACCGGAAGCAGCAGGAACGGAACTAAATAAATTCTAGAAGACGTAGTACATCAGCGCTTTACAGGAGGCTCCAAAGCGCTGAAAATGTTACCTAGACAGAGGACGAAACATCTGCAAATCAACTTCCCAGCTTGGTGGACATACCCACAATTACAACATAATGAATTCTACATTTTATCATCTTTTCCTTCTGAATTTTATATTTCTTCATCTCTCACCATCAAAGTTTTATTTGATCCCATATTTCATAAAATGTTAATTTCTTTACCTGCTCCTCCTGGCACTTCCAAGTAAACCTTATCCTTGCATGTAAATTGTTTAAAGAGATCTGGCACTTTGTCCTCAACCAACCCCTGACCAGATTGTACATTCTGTTGCAGCTTTTTAGCTTCCACTGGGCTTTCCTTTATCATTTCAACAAAACTAACTGGCTTATCCTGTTTTCCCATATTCGTCTTCCCAGTGGTTTTTCTAAGCCATCAATACAGCACGTGGCTCAGTGGTTAGCACTGTTGCCTCACAGTATCAGGGGCCTGTGTTTGATTCCATCCTTAGGCAACTGTCTGTTTGGAGTTTGCACGTTCTCCCCATGTCTGCATGGGTTTCTTCTGGGCGCTCTGGTTTCCTCCAAAGGTCCAAAAGTCTGCAGATTGGTGGATTGGACAGGCTAAATTGCTCATAGTGTCCAGGAATGTGCAGCCTAGGTGGGTTAACCATGGCAAATGCAGGTCACAGGGATTGGATGAGGGTTAGGTATGGATAGGATACTCTTCAGAAGGTTGGTGTGTTCTCAATGGGCTGAATTGCCTGCTTCCACACTATGATTAGCTGCAACTTCATGTGGCCTACTTTACTGCAGTGAAAACACCTGAGCTTTTTTCTTTCTCTTTCTCCCTAATGGGTTTCCTTTTTACTCTGTGGCAAACCATCTTTACAATCTTCAATGAGATCTCATTTTCTCTTACCACCTGAGGATTTCTCTTTTCTCCAGTTTCTATCCCTCGCAGACTGAATTTGATGTCAGAAGTAAAACTGTGATTTATGAAACAACTCATAATCATTTGCCATTTCTGCTGCTAATCTTGCAATTTTAACTCTCTGCTCTTCCACATGAGTTCTCACTACTTCAGGAAGTGAATTTTTGAACTCCTCAAAAATAATCATCTCTCTGAGAGCATCATATGTTTGATCTTTTTGCAAGCTCTTATACACCTATCAAAATTACTTTGTTTGATCCCTTCAAACTCAGTATATGTTTGACCATGTTCCCTCCTTAGATTCTTGAAGTGTTATCTGTAGGCTTGTGCTACTAGCTCATATGCAATTAAGATGTTTTTTTGCACCTCATTATACACCCCACATACTTACTCTGATAGTGATGCATATATCTCACTAGCTGTACCTATCAATTTTATCTGGATCAACAATACCCACATGGTCACCGGCCATTTAATTTGTTTCGCCACTTTCTGAAATGAAATGAAAAGGGCTTCTACATCCTTCAGGTTAAACTTAGGCAATATTTGGATATATTTAAATAAATCCCCATTGGCTACAATGGGATTGCTCTCCATCACTGTCCTCACTACTCCTACCTTTCACCTCTATCTCCGCCATTACAAGATTTTATCACTAAACAGTAACCATTCCAATGTAGTAACACCCCATAAACACACCCCTGGCAAAAGGTAAATTCAGAAAACATGCAACACCAGCAGCCCAGAAGGAAACACATTTAGAGAAAACTGAGAGAGGAAGTGTAGCAGATGGGAGAGATTCACTACCTTCCAGCCCTGCTGAGACCCCAGAAACAACTGCTGCCTCAATAACTGAAAATCCTGGTTCTGTGAGAGCCATACCAAACCTATTCAGGCTGCCTTTATTGTTCCAACTTTTAAAAAAAAATCCTAAACCTCACAAGCTGTTTATTCTAGTAGTTTAGATAGATTGCTCTGCACCTCTGTCTTAAAACCTCTCTTCAGAAAGAGAAAAATAACTTCTTAAAGCTGCAGCATCGTCACAGTCAGTTTATTTGCTCTGACAACTGGTCATTTGTTTGTTTCTCGTTTTTGATCACATTTGCACTGACCATAATTATGATCATTCCTGGCTGATTTGTTTGTAAAACTCAGTTTCACCTTGTGGTAGCAACAAGTCGAGGTCTCCCAGCCATATTTCTCATAGGATTAGCAGATTCATGTAACCAGAAATTCCATTCTCCTGCATGCTGTTTGCTGTGGGTATCAATGTTTTATAAAAATAATCTTTAATGTCTAATACTGCTTATCTAGCATTTTAGTTTTTGATCTGTTTTCCAAATCCACTTTAGGCCATGCTGCCTTCATACCTTTCTAATTTCCTTAATTTAAGTTTAACACCCCAGTTTCTGTGTTTTCACTATCAAGGGGGGGGGGGGGGGGGGGTGGTTATGGCAGCTTGTGGGTTGGGTGAATTGGGTTGAACAATAAGTTACTGCATATTCTTTTACTTCTGGAAATGTGATATGATGGATGTGCATCCAAGGAACTGGAAGTCATGTTTTTTTATTTGATTCTTCCACAGACATTGGTGACTGATTTATATTACTTTTATTTAGGTATGCAGCAGCATCTCTTATGATGGCTTCTTTGCTGCATCGTGAAAGTCAAGCCGCTGGCAGTTTTAGCAGCAGTAGCAAGAAAACAAGGTATGAAGCAGATGAAGCTGCTCATGTGTTGATGCAATCATTATAGTGACAGGGTGACTCCAATATTTTTCTGTGACATACAATAAATTTTATTCCATAGGAAGTCAGATCAACTGATCAGGCCAAGATTCTGTGACGGGTATTAACATGATGATTACAACCCGTGAATCCACTGCTATGCAACCATTTCACTTCAAACACAAGACCATCAGGTCTAGGAGGCCTTACCAGTCTTTAGTCATATTGCTATGATTAGTACATTTTCCTCGTGATAGTGATTGTCTAAGGTTCTTCTCTTGATTTTCTACTGTTATTGGGATGTTTTAAATGGTCTTCTGCGAAAGCAGAGGCAAAATATTTGTTCAAAGCTTCTGATATTTCTTTGTTCCTTTTATCCATTTCTCAGTCTGATCTCTAAGGGGCTAACATTTACTTTAACTGTTCCTCCTTTTTATTATATGAGTGAAGGCTCCTATTACTTTAATATTTACGAGTTTAACCTTATCTTCTACTTTTCTCCCACTTATTTTTAAGTCAAGTATTGCACATTTGTAAAATTTTCACCATCTTCTGGCTGACTACTAAACTTTGTAGCTGTTTTTTGATATGATATCATCCTCAAATTTTTGATTTGATTTGTTTAATTGGTGTCACTTACACCTAGGTACAGTGAAAAGTTTGGTTTTACATGCAGTACAGGCAGATCATACCATACAAAGTGCAAAAGGCGATAGAACAGAGCGAAGAATACAATGTTACAACTGCAGAGAAACTTCACAAACAGTGAGATCAACATTAAATTTAAAATTGAGAGGTCCATTCAGAAATCTAATAACAGCAGGGAAGAAGCTGCTCCTGAATCTGTTTATACATGTGTACAAACATATATCTTCTGCCTGACTGGAGAGGGTGGAAGAGAGTACAAGCATGGTGAGAGGGATCTTTGAATATGTTTTTTATCCTTCTATAAGAAGCCTTTTATTCTTATATAAGAAGCAAGCGGATAACTAGAGAAAGGATTGGTCCACTAAAGGATGATGAAGGAAGGCTGTGTGTCGAACCTGAGAGAATGGGTGAGATTCTGAATGATTATTTTGCATCAGTGTTCACTGAGGAGAGGGACATGATGAATGTTGAGATTAGAGATAGAAGTTTGATAACTCTGGATCACATTGACATAAGTAGGGAAGATGTGTTGAGTAGGCTAGAAATCCCCAGGACCGGATGGGATCTATCCCAGGTTGCTGAGGGAGGCGAGAGAGGAAATAGCTGGAGCCCTGACAGATATCTTTGTAGCATCCTTAAACACTGGTGAGGTGCCGGAGGATTGGAGGGTTGCTCATGTTGTCCCCCTGTACAAGAAGGATAGTAGGGATATTCCGGGTAACTACAGACCAGTGAGCCTGACATCAGTGGTGGGAAAGTTGCTGGAGAAGGTACTGAGTGATAAAATCTATCTATATTTGGAAAAGAATGAGCTTATCGGTGATAGGCAACATGGTTTTGTGCTGGGGAGATCATGCCTTACCAACTTAATAGAGTTCGTTGAGTAAGTGACCAAGTTGATAGATGAAGGAAGGGCTGTAGATGTCATATACATGGACTCTAGTAAGGCGTTTGATAAGGTTCCCCATAGCAAACTAATAGAGAAAGTGAAGTCACATGGTGTGCAGGGTGTTCTTGACTAGGTGGATAAAGAACTGGTTGAGCAACAGGAGGCAGAGGGTAGTAGTTGAAGGGAGTTTCTCGAAATGGAGAAAGGTGACCAGTGGTGTTCCACAGAGAGCAGTGCTGGGGCCACTGTTGTTTGTGATATACATAAATGATCTGGAAGAGGGTACTGTTGGTATGATCAGCAGGTTTGCAGATGATACAAAGATTGTTGGAGTAACAGAAAGCATCGGGGACTGTCAAAGAATACAGTAGAAGATAGATAGACTGGAGAGTTGGGTGTAGAAGTGGCAGATGGAGTTCAATCCAGGCAAATGTGAGGTGATGCATTTTGGGAAGTCTAATTCGAGAGCGAATCACACAGTAAATGGAAGAGCCTTGGGAAAAGTTGATGAGCAGAGAGATGTGGGAGTTCAGGTCCATTGTTCCTTGAAGGTGGCTGCACAGGTGGATAGAGTGGTCAAGAAGGCAAACAGTGTGCTTGCCTTCATTGGACGGGGTATTGAGTATAAGAGCTGGCAGGTCATGTTAAATTGTACACGACTTTGGTTCGGCCACATTTAGAATACTGTGTGCAGTTCTGGTCGCCACATTACCAAAAGGATGTGGGCATTTTGGAGAGGATGCAGAGAAGGTTTACAAGGATGTTGCCTGGTTATGGAAGGTGCTAGCTATGAAGAGAGGTTAAGTAGGTTAGGTTTGTTTTCATTAGGAAAAAGGAGATTGAGGGGGGACCTGACTGAGGTCTACAAAATCATGAAGGGTATAGACAGGGTAGATAGAGATAAGCTTTTTCCCAGGGTGAGGGATTCAACAACGAGAGGTCACGCTTTCAAGGTGAGAGGTGAAAAGTTTAAGGGGGATACATGCAGAAAGTACTTCACACAGAGGGTGGTAGGTGCCTGGAACGCGTTGCCAGCAGAGGTAGCAGAGGCAGGCAGGGTAGATTCATTTAAGATGTGTCTGGACAGATGCATGACTAGGTGGGGAGCAGAGGGATACAGATGCTTAGGAATTGGGCGACAAGTTTAGACAGTGGATTTGGACCAGCTCAGACTTGGAGGGCCGAAGGGCCTGTTCCTGGGCTATAAATTTTCTTTGTTCTTATGTTGATTGCTTTCCCGAGGCAGCGGGAAGTATGGATGGACAGCTGATTTGCGCAATGGACTGGCCTATATTCATGACTGTTTGTAGTTTTTGCAGTCTTGGGAAAAGCAGTTGCCAAACCTCGCTGTGATGCATTCAGATAGAATGCTTTCTATGGTGCAGCTGTAAAAATTGGTCAGAGTTTTTGCAGACATGTCAAATTCTTTTAACCTCCTGAGGAGGTAGACATTGTTGTAATTCTTGACCATTGTGTTGTCATGCATGGACCAAGACAGATTGTTGGTGATCATCATGCCCAGGGACTTGATGCTCTCGACCATTTCCACCTCAGCACCATTGATGCAGAGAGGGGCATGCCCTCCACTCCATTTCCTGAAGTCAATGACCAGCTCCTTTATTTTGCTGATGTTGATGGAGAGATTGTTGCCTTTGCACCATGCTACTGAGCACTCTGTCTCTTTCCTATGTTCTGTCTCGTTGTTGTTTGAGATTAGCCCTACAATGGTGGTGTTGTCAGCAAACGTGAAAATGGAGTTGGGACAGAACTTGGCTACATCATCATGAGTGTATAAGGAGTATATTAGGGTGATGAGTAGGCAGTGTTGAGAATTATGATGGAGGAGGTGTTGTTGCCTATTCTTACTGATTGCAGTCTGTGAGTCAGAAAATCGAGGATCCCATGACAGAGCGCGGTGCAGATCCTAGTCTCAGAGTTTAGAGATGAGTTTGTTTGGAATTGTGGTGTTGAAGGCAGAACTGTAGTCACTAAGTAGGAGCCTAACAGATGATTCAGGGATGAGTATAGGGCCAGGAAGATGGCATCTGCTGTGGACTTCTTGCACTGGTAGGCAAATTGCAAAGGATCAAGGCAGTTGATAGGCTGGAGTTGATGTGAGTCATGACTAACCTCTCAAAACACTTCACACTTCATAATTATGGAGGTCAGAGCCAGAGGCATTCTGCATGATTTTACTTTGGCACTGGGATGATGGTGGTCTTCTTGAAGCAGATGGGGACTTCACATCATAGTAAGGAGAGGTTAAACATGGCGGGAATACTCCCACCAACTGGTTTGCATAGGATGAGTGCATGTTCTTCTTGTTTTTGCTGCCAAAGTGAATAACCTCACATTTAATCAAATTATAATACATCTGCCATTAATTTGCCCATTCATCCAATCTGTCCAGATCATACTGAAGGATCTCTGCATCCTCGTCACAGTTCACCCTCCCACCCAACTTGGTATCATCTGCAAACTTTGAGATGTTATATTTTATTCCGTTATCCAAATCATTAATTTATGTTGTGAGTAGCTGGGGTCCCAGCACCGATCCCTGTGGCACCGACTTTGACTTGCAGCCTAGTATGTCATGTAAGCCCTGCGCAAATGACAGGTATCCTTGTGGTTGATCTGAGACTCGAGCTTAGTTTGGTATTACTTTTTGGCACCTCTGATGGTCTTACGAAGGTCATACCTGGATTTCCTGTGTAGGTCAGGGTTGCCCGACTTGTATGCCTCAGACCTGGACTTCAGTAGGGAATGGATCTCCCAGTTCATCTACAGTTTCCGATTGGGGAACATTCTGATTAACTTCTTCAGCAAACCAGCCTTCTATGCACCTACCAATGAAGTTTGTGACGAAATTGGCATACTCGTTTAGGTTGGCTGCTAGTTCATGAATGTGGCCCAATCCACTGACTCTAAGCAGTCTCATAGAGCCAGCTATTGTAATCTCTGCCCATTTTTATGAAATCTAAATTACTGTGTGCTTTATTAGCAGCTCTCTATAGGTGTTCTGCAACTTTTGATGACTTATATATGGTACACCCAGGTGGTGTGTGGTTAGTTTTGCCCAATCTCCTTAAAATTCCTGTTCTTGTCTGTGCTGAGTGAAAACCTTGCAATTGCTGGGCAAATGTGAGAGCTGAGGCACCTACACTGCTTCCATGTGACTTCCCGGTTACTGCCTCATTTGTACCATACCTTTCTGTCCCAGCCCAGAGATCAAATACGACGTGCATTGGAAGACTGTTGTAAACCTATTGCCTGGATGTTCCAAAAAAATAAGACCATGTATAGATAATCTCATACAGAAGCATAACATAGTCAGAGAAGTGTGCTGAAGGGTGAGTCAATGCCAAGGAGAGAATTGGAGCTGATAGGGGAATCAGCTTGGCAAAGGAGGGACTCATAAATACACTCACATATAGAAAATTTGCAGTACATTGATTCAGGTTATATTGGTCTTCCGCTGTGCTTAACTTAAGAGGGGTAACTTCCTCATTTTGAGATGTTTTAAGGGGTCTGATGCTCGAACTCCAGGTAGGTTAGAAGGCAAGTATGACACAAATTGGTTGGAAGATAAGTGGTGACAATGACACAAGTAGTCAATGGAGGGATATAGACAGGTTAACTGAATGGGTAAAAACTTGGCAGATGGAACATAATGTGGCTAAATGTGAGGTTATCCACTTTAGCAGGAAGAATAGAGGAACTGAGTATTATTTTGATACAGAAAGACTGCAGAAAGTTACAGCACAGAAGGATTTGAGAATCCTTGTGTATAAATCTTAAAAAGCTGGCAAACAGGCACAGCAGGTAATAGAGAAGGCAAATGCAATGTTGATCTTTATTTCAAAGGGAATGGAATACAAAAGTAGGGAAGTTTTGATAAAACTACACATGGCACTAATCAGATCGCAGCTAGAATACTGCAAGCAGTTTTGGACCTTTTATTAAAAGAAACCCATACAGGTATTGGCAAATCAAAGAAGGTTCACTTAGTTGATCCTGGAAATGGAGGAATGTCTTAGGAGGAGGGGTTGAGTTAGTTGGCCTGTACTGTTTGGAGTTTAGACAAATGAGAGGCAATCTTATTGAAACATATAACATTCTTAGGGGACTTGAAAGCGTAAAGGTGGAGAGGTTGTTTCCCCTTGTAAAAGACTCTAGGACCAAAGTGCATAATCTCAGAATAAGAAGTCACCCATTTTAGACAGAGATGAAGAGGAATTTCTCTCTCAGAAGGTAGTGAGTCTGTGAAATTCTTTACTGCAAAAGCCAATAAGACTGGGTCATTAAGTATACTCAAGGCCGTGATAGACAGAGTTTTAATCAATAAGGGAATCAATGGTTATGGGGAAATCAGAGTTGATGACTTTTGGATTAACTATGATTTAATTGAATTGTGAAGCAGATGCAGTAGGCTGAATGGCCTGCTTCTGCTTAAATGTCTTATCATCTTATAAAGCCATTCAATATTTTTAAGGTAGAGACATCAAAACATTGAGGTAGGTGGGAATGTGGAGTTGAGATTATAATCAGATCAATTGTGATCTTTTTAATGGTGGAGCAGTTTCAACGGACTGAATGGTCTACTTCTGCTCCTAATTTGTATGTTAGTATGATAATAACAAGTGCTAATTGTCAGTTGAGAAAGAATCCTCAATTTAACTGATATGGAAGAATTAGTTCCTTCCTGCTCAAAATCTTTGGATGATTATCTTCAGTTATGACTTTCTAAGGAAACTTCCTGTCTCTTGTTCACTCTATCTGAATTAAAAGTCTATAAATAAAATGTTCCAGGATTAACTTTAAACCAAATTCAATGCATTGTAGTTGATTTGAGTAACGTGGATGTTTTAAGCCAAATTCATTCTAGATGTTTGGAATGTAGTTATATTTACAGGGGTTACAAAATTCCTGAGCTAACATAATTTGGGCAGTTTAAAATACATGATTCTTCGGGGCAGAAACAGAAATTACATGTAAATCTCAGCAGGACTTGCAGCATCTGTGGAGAGAAATCAGATTTAACATTTCAGGTCCAGTGACCCTAGATGTAGAAAGATTGGTTACTCTCACGGAAGAGTCTAGGACTAGAGGGCATAATCTTAGATTCAAGGGTCACCCTTTTAAAACATGGATGAAGAGGATTTTTTTCTCTATGGGTAGTGAATTTGTGGAATTTTACCACAAGGGGCTTGAGCATCTGGGTCATTAAGTATCTTCAAGGCTGCAATATATAGATATTTAAACAGTAAAAGAATCAGGGGTGCAAGGAAAGGCAGGAAAGGGACATTGAGGTTTATGAGATCAGTAGTAATCTCATTGAATAGCGGATCAGACTTGAAGAGCTGAGTGGCCTGCTTCTGAACCTGTGTCTTCTGGTCATAACACTGCACTGAAATTCCACAATCTGCAGACCCTTACTGCACATGATGATTGCAGATCAAATCCACAGCTGCAATGCCATCAATCCAGTAATGTGGCAACTTACCCAGGAATATTCTATCAACAATAAGTAGAACAAATCCAACTCAACCAATTACCACCCCATTAACCTACTTTTCGTGGTGCTGAAATAGATAATTGACAGTCCTTTCAAGCAATGATCTAATAATTACAACCTCGGTCCAAACATGGACAAAAGTGTTGAACTCCAGAGGTGAGACAGCATCTGACCAAGTATGCACTCAAGATCCCTTGTAAAACTGGAGACAGTGCACAACAGAGGAACAACTTTGCTGGTGGATTCATTCCTAGCACAAAGAAAGTTAATTTTGCTGGTGGGAATTAATTATCTCAGTCTGAGAACATCACTGTGGGAGTCCCATAGGGTAGTGTCCTAAGCGCAAAGCATCTTCAGCTGCTTCATCTATGACCATCCCTCCATTATAAAGTGAGAAGTGAGAATGTGCAATCATCCGCAAACAATGTTCAGTACCATTCATGATTGTGAATGAAACTGAAGATATTCTTGCTAAGTTGCAGATGACACAAAGGTAGGTGGAGGGGCAGGTAGTATTGAGGAATCAGGAAGGTTACAAAAGGACTTGGACGGGATAGGAGAGTGGGCAAAGAAATAGCTGGCGGAAAGTAATGTGGGAAAGTGTGAAGTTATGCTCTGTGGTTCCTGACCAACAAAATTATGCACTGTGGAAGAATAGTGGCATTGACTATTTTCTAAACGGGTAAAGGCTTTGGAAAGGGACTTGTAAGTCCTAGTTTGGGATTCCCCTAAGGTAGCATACAGATTCAGTTGAAAAATAAATGCTATGTTAGAATTCATTTCAAGAGAGTTAGAGAAGTACAAGAGCAGAGATTTATTGCTAAAGCTGTATAAGGTTCTGGTCAGACTGCATTTGAGATGTTGTGAGCAGGTTTTGGCCCACTATCAAAATAAAATGTGCTGGTATTGGAGGGAGACCAGAGGAGGTTTACAAGAATGATCCTGGCAATGAAGAGCTTGGCGAGCAGGTGAGGATTTTGGGTCTGAACCTGATGGGAATTTAGAAGGATGAGGGGTAACTGCTTAAATCTTCCAGAATACTAAGAAGCCTGGATAGACTGGACATGAAGAAGATCTTTCCACTAGCAGGAGAGACTAGGACCTGAAAGTGAAGGTGTGACTCTTTAGAACTGAGATGGAGAATTCCTTCGGCCAGAAAGTGATTAATCTGTGGAAATCATTACTGCAGAGGACCATGGAGGCTAAGTCTTCGAGTATATTTAAGACAGGTTCTTGATTTTGGGGGTAAGGAATTCAAGGTATATAAGGAGAAGGCAGAAGATGTGTCTACCAGTTCTAATTATAAGAATCAGCTGGACAAGAGGCCAGTTAATTCAGAAGGCTAGATAGTATTGCTTAGTAGTGCCTGCGCTGTGAGTTTAGTCTCTGAGATGATACTTATAGTCTGTGACTGGTTGATAAAATATGTTATCGTAGCATAGGGATGGATAGCAGAGTATGATTAACAACTCTATAAAAATGAGGTCTGTGTAAGGAGTGAGAGAATCAGCCTTGTATATAAGTCAACACATTTGATTTTATAAATAAAGTCTTCCTAATGCCTGTTTTAAATGTTATTTTTAAGACATTTATGTGCCTTGGTCCTTTCCAATGTTGACCTCTATTAGGTTTTGTTACTTTCTATTTTTCTTGGTGCTACTTGTTTTCTTTCCTGTTTCAATTTTTCTTGTGCACAAACATAAACTGAATAGATTCAAGAAACTTGGTTTAGAAAATGAAAATAATCAAGGTTGAGGTTCTTCCATTTGAAGTCATGCTTCTCTAGGAGTTCCTGTGTATGATCTTGAATCCAAAGTGTAATATATTGCATTATTGTTATTATTATATTGAATGAATGGACCATTGTCTGATCATGTTCAGGTGATTTTGTTTACAAGGTATGATGACCATGTTTTGTCTGGCTTTTGATTAAACAGACTGTGGAACATAGTGGTATCCATTAGCAAAGAAAATAATTGGATAATAAGACAATTTTAACTTGGAAATTAAATACAAATTCACATTTTTTTCCATTTATGTAGAAAGAAGTTTGGGGCAACTACTCCACCGTTTATTGACTATCTGAAAGAGATTCTGCGTAGATATCCTGATGGTGGCCAAATTCTGAAGGTAAATCCTTTACAATAGATGAATGGTTTACTAACTCTGTGGAAAATGTCATCTTTTAATTGGGATCATTCCTTCGAAATCACTTGTTACATTTTCATTTGGGTTTCATTGTAATTAATTTAATTGTTGAAAGCTGGAGCAGGATGGATCATAAGATGGTTACAACAAAGAGGATAAAAACCTAAAGAACTGCGGATGCTGTAAATTAGAAACAAAAACATAAGTTGCTGGAGAGATCTCAGTGTCCATGTGCCGAGATCCCTGAAAGTTGCTACCAAGGTTGATAGGGTTGTTAAGAAGGTGTACGGTGTGTTAGATTTTGTTGGTAGAGGGATTGAGTTTCGGAGCCATGAGGTCATGTTGCAGCTGGACAAAGCTCGGGTGCAGCTGCATTTGGAGGATTGTGTACAGGTCAATGGATCCCATTTACCACCCCTGAGAAAAAGAACAGGAAATAATATCACTATGGTAAATCACATCACCACAGGAAATGACATCACTGACCCAAAGGAGCCCAAATAGAAAGCAGGAAACACCAACAGTGCTTCGTTCGGAGGCTCACTGAAGATGTTACTTAGCATAGTGACGAAACGTCTGAAAACGAACCTTCCAGCTCAGCGAGCAAACCTACTTCCAGAACATTTTAAAAGGCTTGACATTACTCAGTGTTTACGGTCAGATAGACATGCATTGAAATTTAGCTTGTAGGTATAGTTAGCAATTAGCAAAGTAAATGTCATGTCGGCCTTCATTGGAAGAGGGGTTGCAGTACAAGAATAAAGAAAGAATGGGCACTACGTCCTGGTCTAACCAGAGTTGTCCACATTCCATGGACAAATTAAAAAGAAAGTCTTGCTATAATTGTGCAGGAATCATTCCAAAGCAATCATACCATGCTTGAAATGTTAACTTTGTCTCTCTCTCTCTTCTCAGATGCTGCCAGATCTGCAGAGTTTCTCCAGCACTGTTTTTATTCTATAACTAAAATCTGTTATTTTATTGAGACCAGAAGGGATTGCCAAGGCTAGGAGTAACAGTTTAAAACTGGGAGAAATTGTTCCGAAGAAAAATCACACTGGTCTCGAAATGTTAACTCTGTTTCTTTTTCCACAAATGCTGCCAGATCTGCTGAGTTTCTCCAGCATTCTTTCTATTTGTTTAAGGTTTGCAGCATCTTCAGTACTGGTATAACTTAGTGAGTTTTGAGAACATTTGTAGCTCAGGTAGAGGTTCTGGATGTAAGTTGGTATAACCTGATTTGCCTGTCCAAGTCCAGGTTCCATTTATAAGAGGTTCAGTGTCCCATTGATTTAAAGCTCACCTCTCAGCCATAAAGTTATCCACGGTCTCCTCACATTTGTACATTCACTAATGCTAGCACTATGAATAATATAAATATTACTATATTTGAGGTCCTGCTTTATAATTTCTTTCCTAACTTGATAAAATCTGTGATTGGACCTCATACCTCTTTGTACCTGTCACATTGGTTTTAATTTGGATCATACCTATAGCTGTTTGTTTCCCGACTATGCAGCTACTCAGTAACCTCTTTAAGCCAGGCACCAAGCAGGCAACATACCATCTAAGAATCATGGCTAAGGCCATATAAACACTAGTCTGTTTCCTAGCTATAGACTCATTGTTCACCTCTACCCGCAATTGAGGTAACTGTCAGCTATAATTTCTTGAAGAGACATTAGCTTACCACCTCTGACCCCAAGTTGAAAACTCATAGATAAATTCAACTCCTCAGGACCGTCAAGTTTTAACCTGATTTTAACCCAACTGACTGTCCATTAATTCAACTTAAGATTTCCTTATACATGTCAGAAGATGCCAAACCTCCATGTGCTGCTAGCCAATCATAACTCTAGTAGGTGTCTTCTCACAGCAGTAACAATAGCAGCTGTGACCACTTGTAGGAATACAGTCAACTCTCCCATTGAGGATCATTACTCAGTTTGGACACCTAAGTAAATGAGTAGTTTGTAAGGGCTAGTAGACAGGCTCCCATGAGAAGGTAGAGGCTATAATTGAGAGAGTGTGAAATGTAAAATTTGAGTTATAAATTCTATGGTAGGGAGAGCTTCTGTTAATCCTAGCCTGCCTCATGGAGCAAGCAAATTCTGCCACAGGTGAAATACCATTAATTTGTCCAAGGGCTAATGGGCCATTTGAAGCCATTCCCCACAACTGGCAAAATACCAGTAGAGACACACAGGTAACAGGCTTGATCCCCCTCCCACTAGGCCTACCCAATTTTACATCCCTGCCACCCCACCCACCTGGTCAAAACTTTTAAAAGGGGTATATAAAATACTAGCCATAGGTCCCTTGAATTTGACTCTGGCTGCAATCAAAAACTTACCACCACTTTTCAGAAATTAGAGCGGAACACTGTTTGGACACACGATAAAAATAAGGGGTAGGCCATTTAGAACAGAGTTGAGGAGAAACTTCTTCACCCAGAGAGTGGTGGATACATGGAATGCTCTGCTCCAGAAGGCAGTGGAGGCCAACTCTCTGGATACTTTCAAGAAAGAGCTGGATAGAGCTCTGAAAGATAGTGGAATCAAGGATTATGGGGTTAAGGCAGGAACAGGATACTGATTGTGGATGATCAGACATGATCATAATGAATGGTGGTGCTGGCTCGAAGGGCCAAATGGCCTACTCCTGCATCCATTGTCTATTGAAAGCAAAACATGTTGTGGAGACACCTGCTGTACTTTGCCTGGCCCTTCTTGACTGCCTTATTGTTATCCATTCGCTATCTGTTTGCATAAGCTTACACTGGATGGTGACCATATTCAAAATCTTCAATTTGATCATGGCTGATCATCCAACTCACCACCCTGTTCCTGCCTTCACCCCAATCCTTTTGATCCTGTTAGCCCTATGAAGTATATCCTAACTCCTCCTTGAAAATTTTCAACGTTTTAGCCTCAACCTCTCTCTGTCACAGTGAATTCCACAGGCTTACCAATCTCTGGGTGGATAAATTTTTTCTTCGCTCAGTCCTAAGTGATCTGTCACTTTTCCTTAGACTGTGATTCAGGTTTTTAGTAATTTCCTAATGTCAGATTAAATGGCCTACAGTTTACACTCTCCAACTGGCCTTGATTAGTGGTGCTACCTTCCACAAATGTTTGTCTTGTCAGGTTTTGCTTCTTTCCACAGCTTTAACATTATCCTTTGCCTTACACAGTCTGCCACTTACCAGCTAGTTAAAACTGAGCAGCTGTCTTGTTTCCATGAACCTTCCAAGTCCATCAGTGCAGTTCACTACTCGAGGGAGCAGATTTGGTCTGGGATAACTTGTCTACATCCATTGGATTGTATTCCTAACTAAGAGATGTCATTTCTCAATACAATCAGGAGTAGTTGCACACACATGCTGTTTGTGTCCTATTCTGAGAAGCATCACCCGATTATTTGTCCCCTGTACATGTCTGGCTGGCCAATCTTATCTTTTTCTAAACATTTCCCGTGTTACACTATAAACGATCAAAATTCACCAGTTACGCACTAATCAGCTTCTTCTGATTTCACTTGATTTTATATGAAGATTCATAAAGATGTACAGCATGGAAACAGACCCTTCGGTCCAACCCGTCCATGCCGACCAGATATCCCAGCCCAATCTAGTCCCACCTGCCAGCACCCGGCCCATATCCCTCCAAACCCTTCCTATTCATATACACATTCAAATGCCTCTTAAATGTTGCAATTGTACCAGCCTCCACCACATCCTCTGGCAGCTCATTCCATACACGTACTACCCGCTGCATGAAAAAATTGCCTCTTAGGTCTCTTTTTTATCTTTCCTCTCTCACCCTAAACCTATGCCCTCTAGTTCTGGACTCCCCGACCCCAGGGAAAAGACTTTGTCTATTTATTCTATCCATGCCCCTCATAATTTTGTAAACCTCTATAAAGTTACCCCTCAGCCTCCGATGCTCCAGGGAAAACAGCCCCAGTGTGTTCAGCCTCTCCCTGTAACTCAGATCCTCCAACCCTGGCAACATCCTTGTAAATCTTTTCTGAACCCTTTCAAGTTTCACAACATCTTTCCGATAGGAAGGAGACCAGAATTGCACGCAATATTCCAACAGTGGCCTAACCAATGTCCTGTACTGCCACAACATGACCTCCCAACTCCTGTACTCAATACTCTGACCAATAAAGGAAAGCATACCAAATGCCTTCTTTACTATCTTATCTACCTGTGACTCCACTTTCAAGGAACTACGAACTGCACTCCAAGATCTCTTTGTTCAGCAACACTCCTAGGACCTTACCATTAAGTGTATACGTCCTGCTAAGATTTGCTTTCCCAAAATGCAACACCTCGCATTTATCTGAATTAAACTCCATCTGCCACTTCTCAGCCCATTGGCCCATCTGGTCCAGATCCTGTTGTAATCTGAGGTAACCCTCTTCGCTGTCCACTACACCTCCAATTTTGGTGTCATCTGCAAACTTACTAACTGTACCTCTTATGCTCGCATCCAAATCATTTATGTAAATGACAAAAGGTAGAGGGCCCAGCACCGATCTTTGTGGCACTCCACTAGTCACAGGCTTCCAGTCTGAAAAACAACCCTCCACCATCACCCTCTGTCTTCTACCTTTGAGCCAGTTCTGTATCCAAATGGCTAGTTCTCCCTGTATTCCATGAGATCTAACCTTGCTAATCAGTCTCCCATGGGGAACCTTGTCGAATGCCTTACTGAAGTCCATATAGATCACATCTACTGCTTTGCCCTCATCAATCTTCTTTGTTACGTCTTCAAAAAACTTGTGAGACATGATTTTCCACGCACAAAGCTATCCCTAATCAGTCCTTGCCTTTCCAAATACATGTACATCCTGTCCCTCAGGATTCCCTCCAACAACTTGCCCACCACCGAGGTCAGGCTCACCGGTCTATAGTTCCCTGGCTTGTCTTTACCGCCCTTCTTAAACAGTGGAACCACGTTTGCCAACCTCCAGTCTTCCGGCACTTCACCTGTGACTATCAATGATACAAATATCTCAGCAAGAGGCCCAGCAATCACTTCTCTAGCTTCCCACAGAGTTCTCGGGTACACCTGATCAGGTCCAGGGGATTTATCCACTTTTAACCGTTTCAAGACATCCAGCACTTCCTCCTCTGTAATCTGGACATTTTGCAAGATGTCATCATCTGTTTCCCTGCAGTCCATATCTTCCATATCCTTTTCCACAGTAAATACTGATGCAAAATATTCATTTAGTATCTCCCCCATTTTCTGTGGCTCCACACAAAGGCCGCCCTGTTGATCTTTGAGGGGCCCTATTCTCTCCCTAGTTACTGTTTTGTCCTTAATATATTTGTAAAAACCCTTTGGATTCTCCTTAATTCTATTTGCCAAAGCTATCTCATGTCCCCGTTTTGCCCTCCTGATTTCCCTCTTAAGTATACTCCTCCTTTCTTTATACTCTTCTAAGGATTCACTCGATCAATCCTGTCTATACCTGACATATGCTTCTTTCTTTTTCTTAACCAAACGCTCAATTTCTTTAGTCATCCAGCATTCCCTATACCTACCAGCCTTTCCTTTCACCCTGACAGGAATATACTTTCTCTGGATTCTTGTTATCTCATTTCTGAAAGTTTCCAATTTTCTAGCTGTCCCTTTACCTCCAAACATCTGCCTCCAATCAGCTTTCGAAAGTTCTTGCCTAATACCGTCAAAATTGGCCTTTCTCCAATTTAGAACTTCAACTTTTAAATCTGGTCTATCCTTTTCCATCACTATTTTAAATCTAATAGAATTATGGTCGCTGGCCCCAAAGTGCTCCCCAATGACACCTCAGTCACCTGCCCTGCCATATTTCCCAAGAGTAGGTCAAGTTTTGCACCTTCTCTAGTAGGTACATCCACATACTGAATCAGAAAATTGTCTTATACATACTTAAGAAATTCCTCTCCATCTAAACCTTTAACACTATGGCAGTCCCAGTCTATGTTTGGAAAGTTAAAATCCCCTACCATAACTACCCTATTATTCTTACAGACAGTTGAGATCTCCTTGTAAGTTTGTTTCTCAATTTCCCTCTGACTATTGGGGGATCTATAATACAATCCCAATAAGGTGATCATCCCTTTCTTATTTCTCAGTTCCACCCAATTAACTTCCCTGGATGTATTTCCGGGAATATCTTCCCTCAGCACAGCTGTAATGCTATCCTTTATCAAAAATGCCACTACCCCTCCTCTCTTGCCTCCCTTTCTATCCTTCCTGTAGCATTTGTATCCTGGAACGTTAAGCTGCCAGTCCTGCCCATCCCTGAGCCATGTTTCCGTAATTGTTATGATATCCCAGTCCCATGTTCCTAACCATGCCCTGAGTTCATCTGCCTTCCCTATTAGGCCGCTTGCATTGAAATAAATGCAGTTTAATTTATTAGTCCTACCTTGTCCCTGCCTGCCCTGACTGTTTGACTCACTTCTGTTCTCAGCTAACCCGTCTCAGATCGATCTCATTCCTCACTATCTCCCTGGGCCCCACCCCCCACCTTACTAGTTTAAATCCTCCCAAGCAGTTCTAGCAAATTTCCTTGCCAGTATATTAGTCCCCTTCCAATTTAGGTGCAATCCGTCCTTCTTGTACAGGTCACTTTTACCCCAAAAGAGATCCCAATGATCCAAAAATGTGAATCCTTCTCCCATGCACCAGCTCCTCAGCCAAGCATTCATCTGCTCTATCTTCCTATTCCTGCCCTCACTAGCTCGTAGCACTGGGAGTAATCCAGATATTACTACCCTTGAGGACCTCCTTTATAAATTTCTGCCTAACTCTCTGTAATCTCCCTTCAGAATCTCAACCTTTTCCCTTCCTATATTGTTGGTTCCAATGTGGACAATGACCTCCTGCTGGCCCCTCTCCCCCGTGAGAACATTTTGCACCCTCTCTGAGACATCCTTGATCCTGGCACCAGGGAAACAACACACCATTCTGATTTTTCGCTGCTGGCCACAGAAACATCTGTCTGTACCTCTGAATACAGAATCCCCTCACACAATTTATCTCTTGGAACCTGACATACCCATCGTTGCATTAGAGCCAGTCTCAATACCAGAAACTTGGCTGTTCGTGCTACGTTCCCCTGAGAATCCATCACTCCCTACATTTTCCAAAACAGCATACCTGTTTGAAATGGTATATCCACAAAAGAATCCTGCCCTAGGTGATGACCTCTCTCGCCCTTCCTGGAGTTAACCCATCCATGTGACTGTATCTGAGACTTGCCCCCCTTCCTATAACTGCCATCCATCACATACTGTTGCTGTTGCAAATTCCTCATCGCTTCTATCTGTCTCTCCAACCGATCCACTCGATCTGATAAGATTTGCATCCAACAACATTTATGGCAGATATAATCCGCAGTAACCCTTAAACTTTCTTTAAACTCCCACATCTGACAAGAAGTACATATCACTGCAAAGGCCATTTTTGCTCCTTCACAATCTACAGACCCAGGAAATAACACCGTCTTATTCCTCTACAAACACTTTCCCAAGTTAAATTAATAGCTATGACTTATATTTTAAGTTTAATCAAGAGACTTATCTCCAAAAACATATAATCAAGAAAGAATCCACTATACTCACTACTGCAGCCTTTCTCTTGGACAGACTTAAAACAATGATTAACTTATCTGATTCTGTGCTGTGAACTTTGCCCAACAGTTCCAAGATTAGTTGTGTATTTCACTGTTTGTTAATTTTCCCAGATGCACTCCGATGTTCAGCGATACACGAATTCAAACAGCAAAGGCGGTAACTGTGCAGGTTCTCTCTCTCTTTCTCTCTCTCTCTCTCCTGCACTGTCCTCACCATGTCATTGCCCAAGTAGTTAGCCTGGCCCTACTTGACTGCCTTGCTGTGAGCTATTCTCTGACTGTTTGTATAAGTTTACACTGAATGGTGATTATATGCAAAATCATGGTATTTGTTAATTAACTTAACAGAAATAAATCTAATTCGTAAATAGATAGAAACATAGAAAATAGGAATTCTTCACATTGTTTGTTGCCTGCCTATTTAATTTTAATTTGATCTCTAGATTTCATTAATTGAATACTACATAGAGTTTTAGTAGGCTTTAATTTAAAAATAATTGATCTAATGATAATTTTCATTATAATTTAGTTAATTAAGTGTAAGTTAAAATTATCAAATACTTGCCAAGTTTTGACTTGTTCTGGGACATCACTTCGCAAGTATTCCCACCTATTGATATTGTCCCCCTCTCCCACTGTGCTTTGCTGGTCTGAAGGGAGAAATGGCTTCACCCTTCAGTGCATGCACATGAATATTTGAATAGAAGCAAAAGTAAGTTATTTAGCCCTATAACACTACTCTAGCATTCAATAAGACCATATTCTTCATGGTTCACTAATGTCCTTCAGGAAAGGAAACTGCCATCCTTACCTTGTCTGGCTTACATGTGACTCCAGACCCACAGCAATGTGGTTGACTCTTATTGCTCTCTTGGTAATTAGGAATGGGCAATAAATGCTGGACTAGCCAGTGGCATCCTCATCCCATGAATGAATAAAAAAAACTGACCAGCTTGTATTCTGAATTCCAGATTCCATCTCTTCCCAATAACCTTTGATTCCCTTGCCCAATGATAATCTATCCACCTTTATCTTAAAAATATTCAAAGACCATGCCTCCAAAGTTAGACAACTATCTGACAGAAGTTTTCTTTATTTGAGGTCTAATTTTTTTAACAATGCCTCTTAGTTTTAAGCCCACCCACAAGAGGAAACATCCTCTGATCTACATCATTAATAGAAATTGTATAAAGTTAGGGAATCAGCACAGACCCTTGCAGAACCGTACTTATCACTTCCTGTCAATCTGAAAAAGATGCATTTATACATGCTTGTTGTTTTCTGCCAGCCAATCTTCTATCTGCTCTGGTATGCTATCCTCTACACCATGAACACCTATTCACATAATCTCTATGTAGAACCTTGGCAAAAGCCGTCTGGAAATCCAAGTCCAGTACATCAACAAGCTCCCTTTACCCATGGTGCATTTCACTCCTTCAAGAAATTCTATTGACATAGTTAAACAGAATTCCCTTTCACTAAACCGCACTGATTCTTAGAAAACATAGAAAATAGAAGCAGGAGGGGTCCATTCGTACCTGTTCTTCCATTTATAGTTGATCATCCAATTCAGTACCTTGATCGCCCTTTTACCCCATACCATTTGATCCCGTTGGCCTCTTTCTAATTAGCCTGAGATTTTCCAAGTCGTCAGTTATAAACTTGTTACTGATCAATTCTAGCACTTTGTATTGTTATGCTAAAAATACCTAACAGGCTGTTTAAGATCTGGTCAAAATTAATACAAGAAGAAATGCACTTTAATATGAAGCAAGTTTATTCACTTATTCTACCTGGATATTACAGACATATTTGGATGTGAGCATAAGGTACAGTTAGTAAGTTTGCAGATGATACCAAAATTGGAGGTATAGTGGGCAGCGAAGAAGGTTACTTCCGATTACAATGGGATCTTGATCATTTTGGGAAAGCAAATCTTAGCAGGACATACACACTTAATGGTAAGGTCCTGGGGAGTGTTGCTGAACAGAGACCTTGGAGTGCAGGTTCATAGCTCCTTGGAAGTAGAGTCGCAAGTAGATAGGATAGTGAAGTAGGCGTTTGATGTGCTTTCCTTTATTGGTCAGAATATTGAGTACAGTTGGGAAATCATGTTGTAGCTGTACAGGACATTGATTAGGCCACTTTTGGAATATTGTGTGCAATTCTGATCTTCTTCCTATCGGAAGGTTATTGTGAAACTTGAAAGGGTTCAGAAAAAATTTACGAGGATGTTGCCAGGGTTGAAGGATTTGAGTTATAGGGAGAGGTTGAATAGGCTGGGGTGTTTTCCCTGGAGTGTCGAAGGCTGAGGGGTGACCTTTTAGAAGTTAATGAAATCATGAGGAGCATGGATAGGATAAATAGACAAAGTCTCTTCCCTGGGTTCGGGGAGTTCAGAACTAGAGGGCATAGGTTTAGGGTGAGAGGGGAAAGATATAAAAGAGACCTAAGGGGCAATCTTTTCATTCAAAGGATAGTACGTGTATGGAATGAGCTGCCAGAGGAAGTGGTGGAGGCTGGTACAATTGCAACATTTAAGAGGCATTTGGATGTGTATATGAATAGGAAGGGTTTGGAGGGATGTGGGCCGGGTGCTGGCAGGTGGGGCTAGATTGGTTTGGGATATCTGTTCAGCATGGACGAGTTGGACCGAAGGGTCTGTCTCCATGCTGTACATCTTTATGACTCTATAACATGTGGAAAAAATCTATTCACTCAAACTACATAATACACATATGTATGCAAACAACTGAATCTCACATTGTCTTCTATCTGTCAGGGACTTTAGAGATGGTGGCGCTTGGAACTCTGTCTTGGATTCCAATCCACCATTTTTGTGAACCCAGACAATGGTGAACATCCAGATGAGTGAGGCAAACAGTCTGATACTTACACTAATCTGAATCTAAAATTATGTGCTGAGGCGCCAATACCAACTTTTCCAGACATTCCACAGTGCAGACAACATGCTGTAAAGATTTCCTTGTGGCTCCATGTTAACTACATGAAAGAATAGTTCCCACAGCCAATCAATGTTATGCATTTACCTCCCAGCTAAAACAGGCATTTTTTTTTACACCAAGCCTCTTTTCGTGTATTTTTCCACTTTGCTTCAATTGATCATTGCAATGAGCAGTTAACCCTTAACAATTAATCCCTAAAGGTCTAGCTTGAAGTACCATTTTAAGCCCAACACTTCTCACTTTCCACACAGCAGATATCATGCATTATATAACTGATGGTCTTTCTTTTTCTATAGGAACTTATTCAAAATGCAGATGATGCTGAGGCTAAGGAGGTGGTGTTTATATTTGATGAACGAACATATGGGTCAACATCTGTGTTTATGAAGGATCTTAAAAAGTTTCAAGGTGTGTCTGTTCAAGATGTAAAACTGATAAGATGCAACAAGAATTATAAGAGAATTTAGAAGTTCAGTTTTATTCTTTCTCAAGATAACTGATGAATTTCAAACAAATATTGATTAAATGATAGTCCTATCTAATAATATGTGATGGCAACTATTCTAATTGTGTCAATATATGTAAGAAAATTAGTAGTTTATTTCTTTCCATCCCACTATGCCCCTCTTTTTCAATGCTACTCTAATTTTGTTATCTGAACTTTTTTTTAAAAAATTCATTCATGTGATGGGAGCATTGCTGGTTAAGTGGTATTTATTGCCCAATCCTAATGAATGAACTAGGTGGGTTTTCTCCAACAATTGTCAATGGATTTATGGTCATCATTTAGACTCTTTACACCAGATTTTATTTTATTGAATTCAAATTGGTAGGTGTTGGAGTTTGAACCCTTGTCCTCAGAACATTACCTAGGTCTCTGGATTAACAGAGGGTCCAACAATAATTAGACTAGGCCATTGCCTCCCATTTCTAGTCTTAGATATTCAGTTACTTGAGACCTTTCTCATGATCTGTGGCTCTTAACAAGAGGAAAAGCATCAATATTGATTGAGGTAAAAAGTTGACAATCCAAAAGGCATAAGAAGAATAGGCTAAATTTTGTTTAGTGTGATGGGCGGTGGAAATAAATCATTGTGCAGGACATCTCTTGTCAGAGAAAATTGTATTCAGTTGAGTCAACAATGAGAAGCTAAGGAATCAGGATGTTTGTCTGTTTGAGACAAGCACTTTATTTTCATGAACTTAAAAACCTACTTTCAAGTCTTATGACCTTTTTGAATTATCCAGGAATTTGGGGAACCTATAATTCATTACTTTCTCCATGGCAATGTCTCAGCCAATTATGATCAATTTACAAATCAATCAGCACTCTGTTCTCCTGTGGTATAAATTGTGATTGTTTGAAATTTGGGAATTCTTGCATGTGTTCTGATGAGTTCAAGATGAAACATTTTCACTCTTCAGAAATATTCCAGTTCTGTCTACCAGGTGACTGCTCATAATTTAAATGATGTGTATTGGAAATTAAGGCAATCTTCCCAATTTGACAAAACTGAAATGAGTTTCTTGCCCTTCACACCTCACCCTTTGAAAGCTGGAAGCTTATGGAGAGGTGAGGACCTACTGATATCATCATCGGACTATTAATCCAGTGACCCAGGTAATTTTCTGGGGACCAGGTTTTGGATCTCTCCATGTTAGATGGTGGAATTTAAATTCAATAAAATTCTGGAAATAAGAGTCCACTGATGACCGTGAAATCATTGTCAATTGTCAGGAAAAACCCATCTGGCTCACTAATATCCTTTTAAGGACAGAAGCTGCCATCCTTATCTGGTCTGGCCAACATGTGGCTCCAGACCCACAGCAATGTGGTTGACTTTTAGCTGCCCTCAGGACAATTAGAGATGGGCAATAAATGTTGGCCGAGCCAGCAATGCTCTCGTGAATGAATTAAAAAAAAAGAAAGCGAGAGTTTGTGGCATCACAGGAATCATTTAATATGTTCTCTTTTGTCCTTGATGTTGATGAGTGCCATGCTGCATTCTGACAATGCTTGCAGCCCAAAAATAACAACAGGAGCCAGCACAAGGATGGCACACCAGTCAGCAGAAAAACAGCTAATACAGGCACCCAACTAACATAAGAGTTTACAGGGCTAAGCTGACTTTTTTTATTCAGTTGTAGGATGTGACCATCTCTGGCTGGCCTCCATTTATTGTCTGTCCCTAGTTGTTCTTGAGAAGGTGTTGGTGAGCTACCTTCTTGCGGTCCACAATGCTATTAGGGAGGCAATCCCAGGATTTTGACCCAACAACACTGAAGGAGAACAGTTATATAGTTCCAAGTCAGGGTGGTAAGTGGCTTGGAGGGGAGCTTGCAGGGGATGGTGTTCCCATGTGTTTGCTGCCCTTGTTTTTCTAGATAGAAGATGTGTGGATTTGGAAGATGTCTAAGAAGCCTTGGTGAATTTCAGCAGTACATCTGCTTTTGCTAGCATTGATGTTGGAAGGAGTGGCCCCTGGTGCATGTGGTGCCAATCACATGTCTGCTAGTGCAGGTTCATAGCTCCTTGAAAGTGGAGTTGCAGTTAGATAGGATTGTGAAGAAGGCATTTGGTATGCTTTCTTTTATTGATCAGAGTACTGAGTACAGGAGTTGGGAGGTCATGTTGCGGCTGTACAGGACATTGGTTAGGCCACTTTTGGAATCTTGTGTGCAATTCTGGTGTCCTTCCTATCGGAAAGATGTTGTGAAACTTGAAAAGGTTCAGAAAAGATTTACGAGGATGTTGCCAGCGTTGGAGGATTTGAGCTATAGGGAGAGGTTGAATGGGTTGGGGCTGTTTTCCCTGGAGTGTTGGAGGCTGAGGGGTGATCTTATAGAGGTTTACAAAATCATGAGGGGCATGGATAGGGTAAATAGGCAAAGTCTTTTCCCTGGGGTCGGGGAGTCCAGAACTAGAGGGCATAGGTTTAGGGTGAGAGGGGAAAGATATAAAAGAGACCTAAGGGGCAATGTTTTCACACAGAGGGTAGTACGTGTATGGAATGAGCTGCCAGAGGAAGCGGTGGAGGCTGGTACAATTGCAACATTTAAGAGGCATTTGGATGGGTGTATGAATAGGAAGGGTTTGGAGGAATATGGGCCAAGTGCTGGCAGGTGGGACTAAATTGAGTTGGGAATCTGGTTGGCATGGACTGGTTGGACCGACGGGTCTGTTTCCATGCTGTACATCTCTATGACTCTATTACCAGAGTCTCTGGATTAGCAGTCCAGTGATGATGCCACTAGGCCATCACCTCCCAATAAGCTTCCAGCTTTCAAAGTGAGAGTTATGAAAGGGCTAGAAACTCATTTCAGTTTTACCAAATAGGGAAGATTGTCATAATTTCCAGTGCATAATTATGAGCAATTACCTAGTAGACAGAACGGATGTTATTAGCGCTTCACCCATTCAGGCAAGTGGGGAGTATTCCATCACATTCCTGACTTGTGCCTTAACGATGATTGACTAGCTTTGGGGTGTTAGGAGTCCAGTTACTCGTCACAGTATTTCTAGCCTCTGACCTGCTGGTGTAGCCACGGTATTTATGTGGTGAGTCCAGTTGAGTTTCGGATCAAGGTAACCCCAGGATGTTGATAGTGGGGGACATAATGCTGGTAACACCACTGAATGTCAAGGTGTAGTGTTTAGATTGCCTTTTATTGGAGATGTTCCTTGCCTGGCATTTGTATGTCCTGATTGTTTTTTGCCACTTGTCAGCCGTAACCTGGATATTGTCCAGATTTTGTTGCATTTAAACAAGGACTGCTTCAGTATCTGAAGAATTGCAAATAATGCTGAACAATTTAATAATGCTGAATAATTGCATAGTCATCAGCAACTATCCTGACCTCTGACCTTATGATGAAGGGAAAGTCATTAATGAAGCAGTTGAAGATGATTGGGCCGAGGATACTACCCTGAGAAACTCCTGCAGAGATGTCCTGGAGCCTAGGTGACTGATATCCAGCAATCACAACCATCTTACTTTGTGCTTGGTATGATCCCAACTAGCAGAGAGTTTGCTCCTGATTCCCACAATTTCAGTTTATGCTTGGGCTCCCTGATGCCACACTTGGTTGAATACAGCTCTGTCTTTCATTTGCTGCTTATGATGTTTTACACGGAAGCATTCCTATTCTGTAGCTTCACTTCATTTTTAGGGATGCCTAGTGCTACTCCTGACATGCCTCCTGCACTCTCTATTGAACCAGAGTTGATCCCTAGGCTTAATGATAATGTTGTCTGGGGATATGCTGGGCTTTGAGGTTGCAGGTTGTGTTGGAGTACAATTCTGTTGCTGTTGACAGCCCACAGTACCTAATAGATGCCCAGTCTTGAGTTGCTAGATCTGTTTAAAGTGTATCCCATTTAGCACAGTGATAGTGCCACACAAGTAGAGAGTATTCCCAATGTGAAGGTGGGACTTTGTCTCCAAAAGGAGACAGGCTGACAGATTGGTGAGACTGAGGTCAGGTATGTTTTTCACTCTTGTTGGTTTCTCACACTCTGTCACAGGCCTAGTCTAGCGGCTATGCCCTTTAGCACCTGACCAGCTTGATCAGTAAAGCTGTTGCCAAGTACACTTGGTGGTGGACAGTGAAACCAACACCTCCCCCCTCCCGCCAACAAGAGGACATTTTGTGGCCTTGCCACCCTCCGTGCTTCCTCCAACGTGGAGGAGTACAGATTCATCAAGCAAGTGAAGACAGTACATGGTAATCAGCAGGTGGTTTCCTTGTTCATGTTTAACCTGAAGTCATGTGACTTCATGGAGTTCAGAGTTAATGCTGAGGACTCCCAGAGCAACTCTATTTCGACTGTACCTCTGTATACAACTGTGATGCCATCTCTGCTGGGTCTGTCCTGCCAGTGGACAGGACATATCCAGGAACAGTGATGATGGTGTCTGGGACATTGTCTGTAAGGTATGATTCTGTGAGTATGACAATGAGATAGCTGTCCCAGATGTTGGTAAGGAGGACAATGCAGGTTTGGCAGCGCTGTTTTTGCTATTGTCACTTCTGGTGGCTAGGTCAATGACATGTGATCTTTTTCATCTAGTTTCATTTCCTTGTTGGGAAATACCTGCTCATAAGATACAGTCACAGAAGTTTGCTCATTAATGCAGGATGTTGAGCGCCCATGGGGCTTAATTGGCAACCCAATACCAGTGATTTTGAAGGCCACTGCAGCTTGGTGGCATGGTGGCTCAGTGATTAGCACTGCTGCCCTCACAGTGCCAGGATCCCAGGTTCAATTCCACCCTCAGACAACTGTGAGAGTTTGCACATTCTCCCTGTGTCTGTGTGAGTTTACTCTGGGTGCTCTGTTTTCCTCCCAGAGTCCAAAGGTGTGCAGGTTAGCTGGATTGGTTATGCTAAATGCCCATAGTCTAGGGATGTGCAAGCTAGGTGGGTTAGCCATGGGAAATGCAGGGTTACAGAGAGAGGATAGAGGGATAAGTCTGAGTGGGATGCTCTTTGCAGTGCCAGTGTGGACTTGATGGGCTGAATGGCCTGCTTCCACTCTGTAGAGATTCTATGATTCTTACTTTGTTTTCAAGAATCTGCAGGTGACAATTGTGGCACGTTTTAAATAGCAATTAAGAATGCAACAAATGCACTGAATTAGAGAGCTGCAGTTGCTGTGAGATGCCGGACAAATAAGAACAGTCCAACCGAAATGGCAATGGCATTCACAGCCATGGCTGTATTCCGTATGTTCAAGATGTCATGGATGGTACCCATGTTCCCTCTAAGGAATCATCTGAGTAGTTGATAGTATTCATCAAAAGAACAGAATTTTATTCACTCACTGTGCAATATGTGACCACTGGAAGTGAATAGTTAGATGTGTGCAAAATATATCAGTAGTAACAAAGGTACCCATGTGCTTTGACACTCACTTGTTTGTTCTAAGTCTAGAAAATTAATTAATCGACCCCTTATCTGGAGATGCTCTGGTCAGACCTGACTGATGCCAGAAACCTGTGCAATGTGGAAGAAGAGAGGTATCACTCTTCTGAAAATGCCCTTCCATTCACTTAATCACCCTTTGGGTACTTTACAGGATGAGCTAGTGAGAGAGCATGGAACAATACAGAACAGGGAAGTCCCTTCAGCCCAACATGTCTATGCTGACTATGATACCATTCTAAACTAATTCCATCTGCCTGTGCTGGTCTGTATCCCTCTACTCCTGTTATATATCGGTCTAAATGTCCATGAAACATTGCAGTTATATCTGCTTCTACCACCTCCCCTGTCAGCACACTCCACGCACTTACCACTCTCTGTGTAAAAAGCTTCACTCCAGGTAAGGAAGCATATTGTTCAAGTCAACGCTTGCCCTAATTCTTTACCATTGAGTATCTTATGGCCCACCTGCATAAGGGGAGGAAATGTTCTAGTGGTATTGTTCAGGATTGTTAATTCAGAGACCTGGCTAATGTTCTGGGGACCCAAGTTCAAATTCCACCTTAGCAGATGGTGGAATTTGAATTCAATAAAATCTGGAATTAAGAATATAATGGTGACCATGAAACCATTGCTGATTGTCAGCAAAACCCATCTGGTTTACTAATATCCTTTAGGGAAGGAAACTGCCATCCTTACCTGGTCTGCCCTAAGTGTCATTCTAGACCTACAGCAATGTGGTTGACTCTTATCCTCAATGAGGAATGGACAATAAATGTCAGCCTAGCCAGCAACGCCTTCATCCTGTGAATGAATACACACAAAAAAAAATAAATGAAATGAGTCTTTTAATACACTGGCACTTTTAGAGCTTGTTAAATTAAGTGTTCCAGAGTTTATTTTGACAAAGTACTTTCTCAAAATGTTGGACTGCTGTGGTTCAGGAAGGCAACTTGTCATCATCATCTCAAGAGTAATTGAGAATGGGCACAGAACACTAGTGTTACTTGTAATTCTCACAACCTGTGAACATTTTTGAAAAACCTATTCAAGTTCCTTTTCATTTCAAAAGAGATCGCTATTTTCGTTTGTGAACATTACCAGCAACTTTGTGATCACTGTTTTCTATTTTGCTCCTTTAGGCCCAGCTCTCATAGTTTATAACAATTCTGTATTCTCAGAAGAGGATTGGCATAGTATTCAAACTACAGGAATCAGTAAAAAGCGTAATGATCCCAGCAAAGTTGGCCAATTCGGCCTTGGATTCAATACTGTTTATCACATTACAGGTATAAGAATTACTTTTAGTAAACAAAAGAGTATTATATAATACAATTGGAAAATGCTATTCTATGTTTTACTTGAAGTAAGTTAGCCATTTATAAGTGTTACCTTTACATATATGAGAACACAAGAACGTGGAGCAGGAGTCAGTAGTTCAGCCACTTGAGCCTGTTCCACCAATCAATATGATCATGGTTGATCTCATCTTGGCCTCAACTCCACTTTCCTGCCTACTGTCCTTAACCTTTCAATCCATTACTAACTAAAAATCTATCTACCTCCTCCTTAAGTTTACTCAATGTCCTAGCATCTGCTATAAGCTAGGAGAGTTAATTCAATAGATTCACAACCCTAGGAGAGAATTAATATTTCCTCATCTCTGTTTTAAATATGTTACTTCTTATCCTAAAACTAGGACCTCTTATTCTAGATTGCCACATAGGGGAAACAGGTAAAAACAAGGACTGCAGATGCTAGAAATCAGAGTCTAGATTAGAGTGGTGCTGGAAAAGCACAGCAGGTCAGGCAGCATCTGAAGAGCAGGAAAATCGAAGTTTTGGGCAAAAGCCCTTCATCAGGAATAGACTTCCTGATGAAGTGCTTTTGCCCGAAACATCGATTTTCCTGCTCCTAGGATGCTGCCTGACCTGCTGTGCTTTTCCAACACACTCTAATCTAGACATAGGGGAAACATCCTCCCCTCTGAATGTTTTGTTAATCCCCTTTAGCATCTCATAGACATCAATTAGATCTCCTCTCATTCTGCTAAATGCCAGTGAGTATAAGCCTACACCATTCAAACTCTCTTCATAAGACAAACCCCTCATCTTTTGAATCAACAAAGTGAACCTCTTCTGAACTATCTCAAATGCAACAATATCCCACCTTGAGTAAGGAAATCAGAATTGTACAAAATATTCCAGTTGGGATCTCATTAATGCCTCGTACAGTTGCAGCACACGTCCCTCCTTTTATAATCTGTCTCTTTTGCAATAATTGCCAAAATTCCTTTTGCCTTCCCTATTACTTGCTGCACCCGCATATTAGTTTTGTGCAATTTATGCACAAGGACACCCAGATCCCTTTGCACTGAAGCACTTTGAAATTTCTCTCCATTTAGATCATAAGTTGCTCTTCTTTTCCTCTGACCAAATGGATAACGTCATACTTATCCATGTTAAACTTGGTCTGCCAAATTTGGCCTATTCACCTATGCAATTCATATCTATTCGTAAATTTCTCATTTCTTCATTGCAATTTACTTTCCCATGTATTTTAGTATCATTTGTAAATTTGACAGTCTATCCTCGCATCTAAGTCATTAATATAGATTGTAAATAGTTGGGGCCCAAGGACCAAAATCTGTGACACCCTGCTAGTTACGTCTTGCTAACCAAGAAAAGACCCTTTTATTCCAACTCACTGCTTTCTATTGATTTGCCAATCCTCTATCCAAGCTAATAAATTACCCCAACCCCATCTTACTTGTGTGTTAACCTTTTAATGCCTCACCTTATCAAATGCCATCTGGATATCCAGATCTACTGGACTATATATATTTTAGATGTGTATATCAGCATGAAAACGAAATTGTGAAAATTGTAGTCACTTTTGCTACAGGGAATAGCAGCATCACAAAATAACGCAAAGTTACCAAACTAATAGTATAGTGTTATTTGTCGACATATGGTTAAGATGACCAAATATTTCATAGAACAGTCAGTTAAAGGTAAAAGCTGTCTGGTGTTTATTTTTATATTTGAAGCTTGTCAACTAAAGTCTGATTTGTCAGTTTATGCAGGCAGTATTGTGATCTCCTGTGATGACTTTTAAACTTTAATTCCTGTAGATTTGCCAAGTATATTCAGTGGAAAATACATTGGTATATTTGACCCACAAGAAAAGCTGTTTGGAGAACAAGAAGCTGGATATATATGGTCTCTTGATGACCTAGAGGACAGGAAAGCTCTTGAAAACTCCAGAGATCAGTTCAGACCATTCAGATATGCCATGGAAGCGACTGGGACCATAACATGGGCGAACGCATTAAAAGAACATTATTTCAATGGAACTTTATTTAGATTTCCTTTGAGAACCGAACCTTCAGAAATATTAGACAACTTGTATGACAAAGCAAAGATCTTTGATCTATTTGACTCCTTCCAAGCAGATGAAGATATGAGTCTCCTGTTTCTCAGAAATGTTACTTCTGTCTGTATTAAGCACATTGACACCAGTGGAAATGTAAAAGTCCGTTTAGAAATAGCTGCTTTGCAGCCTGAGTACATTCCAAGTTTTAATAATAACCTCAATGTTGAAAG
This sequence comes from Chiloscyllium plagiosum, assembly GCF_037043375.1. Lineage (NCBI taxonomy): Eukaryota > Metazoa > Chordata > Chondrichthyes > Orectolobiformes > Hemiscylliidae > Chiloscyllium > Chiloscyllium plagiosum. The sequence goes on from NW_028270171.1 coordinate 1,776,161, forward strand.
GCAGGAAGTAATCTCCAGTGTTAAATCTTCTACCTGCATCAAAGCTATTTCACATCGCATTGCAACAGAAGAACATCACAGTCACTGGTTAATAACAAATTGTACAGGCAACACAGGTGTATGGGCTAACTTAGATGATTTGGCTGAGAAGTTAAGTTATACTCCATATGTTGGATTGGCTTTTCCATTAACTAAAGGTGAAACCATAAAGACTGAAACAAGAGCAAACTTCGAAGGGCGTCTTAGTTTCTTTCTACCACTCCCAAATAATGAGGCCAACAAGACTGGACTACCTGTCCATATAAATGCCTTCTTCGGACTTTCAGACAACCGAAGACATATCAAGTGGATTGAATCAGACCAGAGATATGATGAAGCAGCCAAGTGGAATGAGCTATTGATAGAGAAAATCCTTCCATGTGCATACTGCCAATTTATCCTCGATGCTATTACTCTGGCTCAAACCTCAGTGCTAAAACCCTCATCAGTATATCGTTTATGGCCAGACTTTGACAAAATGAATCATAAAGAACGTTGGGTTAAGATAACTAAGGAAACTATCAAGCGTTTGTTGGAACTTAATGTTCTTTGTTTGGCTGCCTGTGAAGAAAAGTGGATAAGAGCTGACAAAGCTATGTTCTTGGAGTGCGATGATCGACGTGACGTAAGACAGGCGATAGAGAATGTTTTGATAAAAGAGGCTCAACCTTTGGTTAGAGTCCCAAGTCATGTGTTTAAAGCCATATTATTCACTTTGGAAGATAAAAGTTACTTAAACATGGTCACGCCAGCATCTTTAAGAAACATACTTCAGCATTGTGATATGTACGGTATTCCATATGAACAAAAATTAATGCTTCTGGAGTATGTTCTAAGTGATGAGCAATACAGTTCCCTTAACAACCTTCAACTCCTACCAGTCAGCAATGGATCTTTTGTGAAGTTCCAAATTAGTTCATCTGATGAGCCTGTATTTACTGACTCAATCAAATTTCCACGGTAAGCATGTCAAAACAATTACGTAAAATATTTCATGTCAGTTTAGCTATATTATTCCATTAGAATTTATTTTTAAGAATTGTGGATTCTGGAGATCTGAAATAAGAACAAAATACTAGCAAAACTCAGCATGTCTGGTGGCATATGTAAATGGAGAAACAAAGTTAAAGTTTCAAGTCGAATGTGACTTCCCTAGAACTGTTGGCACCTGGAAAATGATGGTTTTCATGCTTTGACAAAGAGTGGTGGCAGAAGCAAGTGGGACAAATGGTAAGGATTCCCAGAGCAAAAGGTGAAGAGAGTGCAAAAAGCAGAGTGCAATATGCAAATATAGAGTACATATTAATTGGAGGTGTTAATAACAGAAGATTGATCAGCTCTGCTGAAAATAAACTAATGCAAACAAGATACTGAGTGGCTGTAATCAAAATAATGGACAGTGTTCATGGTCTCAAGTTTTTGAACTCAGTGTTAAGACCTGAAGACTGTAAAATGCCTAAGCAGAAAATGTGCTGATTCTCCAGCTTCCATTGGGCTTCACTGGAATTTCCAAAGAAGAATCGTTGAACTCAAAATGTTAACTCTAGTGCTCTCTCTGTGTTTACTACCAGAACTGCTGATTTTCTCCAGCATTTTCTGTATTTCTATCTGCAATAATTTCCATTTATTTGAGTGTTTAATTTCCCACCATTTCGCAACCAGTTATGCCCACCTTGAAAGAGTTCTGCTCTTCTCCTGAATTTGAATTTCCATTTGCATTTTCAGCTGTTTACCTCAATTGCTTTTTATTTCCCTCCCTATAAGGTGTTTACCAAAATTCACTTTCACACCCAAATCTCCTTAATCAATTACTGTGTTTGGCTCCGACTTATCCCACGTGGATTCCAACTGGAGTTCCATCCTTCACATTTCGAATCCACCAAGAATTCAAGCATCTCTGAGCCACGCAATGGAACTCAGACAGCTTTTCTTACTACATCCTGAGATCAACATTCAGTGTCATGTGCCACTTTGTGTACACTGTCAACCTCTCACTCCATCACTACCAACTTATGCTATCTCAAAGCTTCTTGGTCCCCCATTACCATTTCATTCTTCATCTTATTTCAGTCCTTGACAAGTATTCTCTTCCTTTCAAGTATTATGGAACACAAGTTCCAATGACTCATAAATGCCAACAGCTTCCCTCTGGCTCCATCCCATCTTCTAATCATAAGACCACAAGACATAGGAGCAGAAATTAGGCCATTGAGCCCATCAAGTCTGCTCCGCTATTTACTCATGGCTGATAAGTTTCTCAACTCCATTGTCTTGCTTTCTCCCTGTAATCCTACCTCTTATTGTATATTAACTGTACCCTCTGACCTTCCACTCTCTCTTGAACAATCTGTATTCAGCAAAGAACTGAGTTTTATCCCTCTATGTCTTCATCTCAATGAATTTAGGGCACAGCATGACATTGAATTGACCTACTGTTACTTCTACTCTGCGCCTACTTCCTTGGGCAGGAGTCCTCTCTCCTCTCCATGTACCCTTTCATCCATCTCCAATACTTGTCTCCACCTGAACTCCCTCCTAATAGCCTCTTAACTGCCCTTGATCTCTTCATTGAGAATTGTCAACTTGATATCAACTACCTCCATTTTTCTGCTTCCCTCACCTACTCCAACCTGTTTCTCTCTGGACTTTCTGCACACTGTTCTGTCAGGTCTTTGCCTGACTATTATCAAACCTGTGGACAAAGCTGATGCTGTTGTCATCTGGTGAGTCGATCTCTAGCTTATAGAGGCTGAGCGACAAGCCTCAGACAGTTCCCCCTATCCCCACCTCGACTATGTTACATCACTGAACAGCAGATTGTTGATTCCAGAACTGTCACTGACCTGATCTCCTCCAGAGATCTTCCCTCCACATCTTCCCATCTCATTGTTCCCTCAGCTCACAAAGCCTGTTTCTAATGGACTCGAAACATTAATTCTGCTTTCTTTCTACAGAGGCTGCCAAACCTGAACAGTTTTGCCAGTAATTTCTATTTCTGTTTTGGATCTCCAGCATCTGCAGTTCTTTGTTTAATGTCAGCCTGCTTCTACCTTCTCCCAAAATGAACAAAGGACATTGTCAGACCCAACATCTTAGACTCTTCCTGCCCCACTGAACTTAATTCTTCATATCTTGCCTTTTTTAAAATCTTTCCACATTCAGTCTCTTCCCACTATCTCTTCTGATGCTTTACATTAGGTTCATAAATTCCAGTTTCCTGCCCCCAACTACCTCTTTTTCAGCATGCATGCGCAATCCCTCTGTCTGTCTTTTTAATCAGAATGGTCTGAAGGTTCTCTCTTCTTGGAAGGAAGCCTGAATCATCTCCATCCACTATCTCCCTCCTTCGTTTAACTGAGCTAGGTCTCATTTTGAACTCTCCTTTAACTCACCTCACTTTCTTCAAGGAAATGGTGTGATTACGGGTACCCACGTGAAAGCTATTTATGTTGTCTCTATATGGGGTATGTTCAGCTTTTCTTGTTCTCGTTCTGCTTTGACCTCTCCCACAACTCTTTAGCCAATATACCAATGACATCAATGGTGCTATTTCTTGCTCTTTCCCAGAACTGGCAAAGTTAATCAATTTTTCTTCCAATTTCCATCTTTCTCTGACTTTTACCTGGTCTTTACTCTGACTTTTCCCTTCCTTTCCTTGAATTTCTAATTTCATTTATGGGAATAGACTGTCTGCTAAAGGCCTACAAACACACACAGTTACCTTGACTATATTTCCTTATTACCTGCTTCCTGTAAGATCCAATTCTGTCAGAGTTGAGAATGGAACAGATAGGTGAGAAGGAAGATGGACAGGTAGGACAGTTCGAGAAGGCTGTGCCGAGTTGGAGGGGTGCATCTGGGATGAGGTGGGGCAGGAAAGATGAGGAAACTGGTGAAGTCTACATTGATACCATGTGGCCTCATCTTCCACCTTAGGACCCTCCAACCACATAGCATCATGTCACCGTCACCAGTTTCCTCATTTCCCCTCCAACCACCTCACCCCAGATACAACCCTCCAACTCGACACCACCTTCTTGAACTGTCCTACTTGTCCATCTTTATTCCCACCTATCCGCTCAACCTTCCCCTCCGACTTATCACCATCACCTCCCATCTGCATTTACGTGTTGCCTTCCCAGCTACCTCATCCCCCACCCCCTACCCTCCTATTTATTGCTTTTCAAAGTGAAGACAGCACTAATCCATGCCACCAGCTCCTAAAGAAGGTTTATACCCGAAGCTTTGACTTCTCCACCTTCTGATGCTGCCTTAGCTTGCTGTGTTCTTCCAGCCCCTTGTACATCTACCTTGGATTCCACCATCTACATTTTTGTTTGTCTCTAGCTATCTCTACCTAGGCTGGCTTGGTCAGGTAGGGGGGGTCTCTTGTTGCAGTCAGCCAGGAAGAGGACTGACCTTTTCTCCATAACCTGTCCACGAGTGCCCATGATCTTTTTCCATGAAGGTGCCAGTGAACCTAATTTTCTCCTGTGCCATCTGATCAAAGCTTATCTTCCTGATGAAGGGCTTATGCCCGAAATGTCAATTCTCCTGCTCCTCGGATGCTGCCTGACCTGCTGTGCTTTTTCAGCACCACACTCTTGACTCTGATCTCCAGCATCAGCAGTCATCACTTTCTCCATAGTTTATAGGGCAAGCACCACAGTGTGAGGGACAGCTTCGGGCTTGCAACATCTGAAGTGCATCCAGCTGAATATTAAGTACAGCAACTGAACCTTAGAAACTGAGAGATCCTAATAGTGGCAAACACTTCTATCTCACTAGCAGGTTTGCTGAATAATGCACTCAACATCTTGCTTACATAAATAAGCAAGTCAGAAAAGTATGATAATCTGCAGTAATTTGCCCTTGGCGATCGTGGAAATGATGCCATTAAACCTGCTGTCCAACACTCTTTTACTTCAGAAAGGAAAATTGAGGCCAGAATGTTGGGCAGTAAGTGAGAAGAATGTGGTTTGATTTTAGATGGAATTGGATTAAGAAGGATTATGAGGACTGCAAAGGTTTACTATACATCTGTAAATGCAGAAAATATGGTGAGTATGCTTGGCGAGCTACAAGTACAAAAAGCTGTGTGAGATTGTGATATAATGACAATGAGGGGGAACATGATCCTGACCAGATATATCCAAGAACACTGCAAGAGGCTAGAGAAGAAATTGTGGGGGCCCTGGCTGATATTTTTGCATCATCATTAGCTCCAAGTGAGGTCCTGGAAGACTGGAAGATAGTGAATGTTGTGCCCTTGTTCAAGAAGGGCGGTAAAGAAAAACCTGGGAGCTATAGACTAGTAAGCCTAACATCTGTGGTAGATAAGTTACTTGAAAAGATTCTGAGATAAAATATATGTGCATCTGGAAAAAACAGGGTTTGAGTAGTGATAGTCATCATGGCTTTGTGCGTGGGAGATCATGCCTCACAAATTTTAGAGTTCTTTGATGAAGTGACCAGGAAGGTTGATGAGGGCAGGGCAGTAGACATAGTCTATATGAATTTCAGTAAGGTCTTTGATAAGGTTCCACATGGTAGGCTGCTCTGGAAGGTTAGATCGCAAGGTATCTTGGGGAGCTGGCAATTTAGATGCACAATTGGTTTGATGGTAGGAAACAGAGGGTAATAGTGGAAGGATGCTTGTGGACTGGAGGACTGTGACGAGTGGTGTGCCTCAGGCGTCAGTGCTGGGCCCATTACTATTTTTTATCCATATCAATAATTTGGATGAGAATGTACAAGGTATGATTAATAAGTTTGCAGATGACAGTAACATAGGCAAAACGGTGGACAGTGAGGAGGGTTATCAGAAATTGCAGCAGGACCTTGATCAGCTGGGGAAGTGGGCCGAGAAATGGCAAATGGAGTTTAATATAGACAGGTATGAGGTCTTGCATTTTGGAAAGTGAAATCATGGTGAAATTTCCTGAAGGAGTGTAGTGGAACAGAGGGACCTTGGAGTTCAGATGAACAGTTCTCTGAAAGGGGAGTCACAGGTAGGCAGGGCAGTGAAGAAGATTTTTGGCACACTGGCCTTCATCAGTGAGGGCACTGAGTTGAGAGGTTGGGAAGTTAAGTTGATACAGGACGTTGGTAAAGCCGCGCTTGGAGTATTGTGTTCAGTTTTGGTCACCTTGTTATGGGATGTTTGTGATAGCAGTCCATGTAATGACAAGGCCTGTTGTGTGCAGTCTGGGGTAAAGATATGTGCATGCGAAAAGATGCTCAGGCCCTAAAATTATTGAACTTACTATTGAGTTCTGAAGGCAGCTGAGTCCCCAGTTCGAAAAGATGCTGTTCTTCCAGTTCGTGTTGAACTTCGCTGGAGCACTGCAGCAAGCCCAAGACAGAGATGTTGGCCAGTGAACATGGCGATGTGCTGACATGACAGGCAACAGGAAGCTCAGGGTCGTATTTGTGAACAGAATGTAGGTATTCTGAAAAGTAGTCACCTTTTCTACGTTTTGTCTCCCCATTGTAGAGGAGATTATATATGAGCAGCGAATATAGTAGATTACATTGAGTATCATGCAAATAAATCACTGTTTCACCTGAAAGATGTGTCTGGGGTCTTGGATAGTTGATAGTCTTATTCAAAACATTATTAATGTTTTTCTATAATCAGTTTAGAATAGTGCACACAGTTTTATAAATTAGCTCTTCAATTAAAATTAATTAATTTTAAAAGTAGTTTTTCTCAAGGAAAAACGATCAGGACTTTTCTGATGAAGTTTCTTACGTGTGTGGTCAAATTTCTCAATGATGCAGGAGGATCTATTTGAAACAGAGATTGGCTACATGTCCTCTCAAAACTCTCAGCAAAAAAATTACATTTCATTTTAAGAACTTGCTAGGAGAACTGAAAATACTTCACAGACTACTAACTTGTAGCAGAACTAAAGTGAGCACTACCTCCTGCAATAAAAATGTTTGTACTCAGATTATGTGAAACATTTATTTGCAATACCAATATATGAGTTATGTTGCCAAGGAGAGTCACAGATTCAGTCCTATCCTCTGCTTATTTGATTCCCAACAACAATAAAATGTTTTTGATCCAGGACATAAAGGGAAAAAAATAGCTGGAGTTCCTATTCCCAATTCCAACCAGAGACATTTGTTGGAAAATATGCACCAGTGATTTTCAGTTAGGAAAACCATGAGTGTTATAAGGAGTGTTGACTTATTGCAGTAAAATTGTCAAAATTCCAGCATGACAGCAACAAAATGTACAGACTAATTAGTATATTTGTAGAGATTACATATAATATATATATATATACTGTAGTGAAAAGATAGAAACAATGCATGAAGTTGACACTTTTCTTTTGCTATAAATGTAGAATTTTACTTCCGGGTCTTAAGAGAAGTTTTCTGCCTGAAGATCTCGGTGATGCATTGCAGCAACACCTAAAGAAGATTGCATATAATCGTAAGAACCTTGTTTCTGTTCATTATTTATGAAAATTGCAGAAAAATTAGTTTGCCAATGCACTGGAACCTTCTTGAATTCAGTGACTGAGTGGAAGAAATTGGATCTCTGGAGGTGAACTTGATCTTCACTGATGCCACAAAACTGTCAATAGAAAATCATGAGCTTGTTTCACATCTGACCAGAAATCAGCCATATTATGAATTGGCCTTTTTTTTATTATTACCCATTTAACATCAATATTGAAGACTAGTTTCACACTCCTAAGTTACTTGAGGTTTTTTAAAATTCATGTGTGAGATGTGGGTGTTGCTGCCTGGCCAGCATTTATTGCCTGTTTATAGTTGCCCTTGAGAAGGTGGTAGTGAGCTGCCTTCTTAAACTGCTGCAATCACATGCTGTGGGTCGAACCACAATGCCCTTAGGAAGGGAATTCCAGATTTCGACCCAGCAACAGTAAATGAATGGTGATATATTTCCAAATCCAGTTGGTGAGTGGTTTGGAAGGCAACTTGCAGGTGCTGGTGTTCCAAAGTCTCTGTTGCCCTTGCCCTACTAGCTGGAAGTAGTCATGGGTTTGGAAGGTGCTGTCTGCGAATCTTTAATGAATTTCTGCAATGCATCTTGTATGAAGTTCATACTGCTGCTACTGAGTGCTGAGTCGATGGTGAAGGGAGTGGGTGCTTGTGCATGTAGTGCCAATTAAATGGGTTGCTTTGTCTTGAATATTATCAAGCTTCACCATCCAGGCAAGTTCAGAGTACTCCATCACACTCCTGACTTGTGCCTTGCAGATTACGGAGAGTCAGAAGGTAAGTTCTGCAGTATTCCTAGCCTTTGACCTGCTGTTGTAGCCACTGTGGTTTTTTTGGAAAGTCCACTTGAGTTCTGGTCAATAGTAATCCATTGTTTTGGGATATTGATAGTGGGAGATTAAGTGGTGGTAACACCATTGTATATCAAGAGGTAGTGGTTAGATTGGTTCATATTGGGCATGGTCATTGCCTGGTATTTGTGTAGCGTGAATGTTATTTAGGGCTGCCACGTCTTATAAAATAGTTCGGTTTTCTGGTGAACCACATCCGTACGATAATCTTGGGGGGTGTGCTCCGTCACTAGTCTGCACCATTTCATGAGACCTAGGGGTTTTTCTGAGATCCAGTTCATGAAAATGTTCTTTTTTGCACAATACGTGAGAATGTTGAATAATCTCTTCCCTTGTTCATTTAGTGTAGGCAGGTTTGGCAGTCCCAAAAGAAGGGATACCGGATCAACCTAATTTCAATTCCCAGGATCCCATCGAATTCACTCGCTATGGCACCCCAGTACCTACAGATCTTAAGACACCACCATAGACAATGAGTAACGGTGCCTGTGCTTGTTTTACATTTAGGGCACTCTGGAGATGCTCCTTTCTTGAACTTTGCTAATCGCTCTGGGGCTATATGGGCCCTGCGAAGAATCTCTCCTCTGAATTATTTTTAAACTGTTTCCCTAGTTTCTATCTAGCACACAGAGGAAGTATCCTCTCAGTACTCACTCTGTCAATTCCCTTTGGGATCTTGTATGTTTCAAGAAGATCAACCCTCGTTCTTCTAAATTCCAGTGATTACAGACTTGATCTGTCCCACCTTTCTTCATAAGATAACCACTCATCCCCAGATCAGTCAAGCAAATGTTCTATAAATTCCTTCTAACACTATTATGTCCTTTGTAAGTAAGGAGACCAGAACTGTACAGACTACCCCAGCTGTGATCTCACCCCAACAACCTGTAGAACTGTATCAAAGACCTCTACCCTCATATTTCATTCCCCTTGAAACAAGCAATAGCCCTTCTGCCTTCCTAATCACCTGCCTATCAACTTCTTATGATTAATATACCAGAGCATCTAGAGCTATGTACTTCAGTTCTGTAGTCTCACATCATCTAAATAATATGCTTCTTTTCTATTCTTCCTGCCAGAGTGGACAAGTTTATACTTGCTCATGATATATTTCTTTTGCCCATTCACTGAACTAGCTATATCTGTTTGCAAGTTCCTTATATCCTCCTTGCAACTTACTTTCCTACCTGTAATTTTGTCATCAGCAAAGTTTTTAACTATACATTTGGTCTCCTCATATAAATCATTGATATAGATTGTAAATAGTAAAGCCTCAGCACTGATCCCTAAGACACTCCACTTGTTATATCATACCCGATCCAAAATTACCCATTCTTTTTGCTTCCTGTTACCTAACCAATCCTCTAAGCATGCAAATATTTTTCTCCCTACATCATTAACTCTTGTGCAGTAACCTTTGATATGGCACCTTGTCACTCTGCTTCTGAAAATCTAAATACCTATGCATATATCCCCTCCATTTAAAACACGTAGCTAGTCTGAGATCTCTGCCTTTTACAGCAAACATTGTAAGCAAACTGAAAATCTGTTTTATCTTTAAACTGTTTGTAATATGCTTTGGCAAGTATGCTTTATCATTTCAAACTTCCACTTTTAAATTTGGGTTTGCACTGTCTTATATTGGCCAAAGAGCCATTAATAATTTGCAACAACGGCAATTTTGAAATTGTTGGTTTCAGCTTGTTAATTATATTCATTTTCTTTATTACTTTTACTTGTAGTTATGTCATGCAATGTTGGGGAAACTTCTAAGTGATTTTGACAATTTTACCTTCAGTTAGGGGAAGCTGACTGCTGGCAATGAAGGCATTGAATAGAATACTAATTTCTAACAAGTAGACATTGTAATAAAAAGCATTGTAATAATACGTTAAAATAATGTAGCTTAGGTAGAGGCTATTTGGCCCATAGGTCTTGGGCAAGCTTTATTGTGAAGCTACCCAATTTTACCCACTTCCCTGGTCTTTTCTCTTACATAGAAACATAGAATTTAGGAACAGGCATAGACAATTCAGTGTGATCATGGCCCATCATCCTTGATATCAGTCTGGTAAACCTTTGTTGCACCCCATCCATAGCCAAAATATCATCACTCCAAGGAGACTGAAACTGCACACAGTATTCCAGATGTTGGGAGTGTGGTGCTGGAAAAGCATAGCAGGTCAGGCAGCATTCGAGGGGCAGGAGAATTGACATTTCGGGTAAGAGTCCTTCATTCTCATTCCTGATGAAGAGTTCTTGCCGGAAACGTTGATTCTTCTGCTCCTTGGATGCTGCCTGATCTGCTGTGCTTTTCCAGTACCACACTCTCAACTCTGATCTCCAACATCTACAGTCCTCACTTTCTCCTAGTATTCCAGATGTTGTCTCACCAAGGCCATGTGCAATTGCTGCAAAAGCAGAGCTGTGGTAGTAGTAAGCCTGTAACAAAAGAGCAAAGATTTACATGATTTGGTTTAGAAATCCCAGCTGAGTAGGGATGGTAGAATGGGACAACAACAAGAACAGCTTGCATTTATTTATGTAGTGACTTCAGCATAATAAACTATCCTAAAGTACTTTATAAGTGTTTTACAGAACAAGATTTTACATCAATGAAGTGATGATAGGCCAGTAGACCAAGAAGGTAGGATTTGAAAAGGAAAGAGGAATAGGAATATAGAGAAAGAAGTGTGTAGTGATAAATTTTAGGAACGTGAATGAGCAAGGACATTAAACAATGGGAATAATTCAAAAATGGCAGAGTATATGTGGACAAATTATTGAAAGTATCAGGTAAGATTGCATATCGGGTATGAAGTTTTTAACTGAAGCTGGAATGTAAAAGTAAGGAAGTTGAGACAAACTTTTATAAAACACTGATACAGCCAGAACTGAATTATTATACCCAATGCTAGGCACCACACTTTAGGAAGGATCTGAAAACTTTAGGGAATATACCAAAAAGATGGATGAGAATGAGGGACTTCAACTACAGCGATAGAATGGAAAAGCTATTATCCTTCGAGGGGGAAAAAAACATTGAGAGATGACTTGGTAGAAGTGTTCATGAAGGGTCTGGTCAGAGATTGTAGAAGCTGTTCCCAATGTTGTGATGAGAAACATTTTACTCAGCAGGTGCTTAGGATCTGGAAAGTACAAATTCAGTCGTAGTGTTCAAAGTGGAATTGCAAAAGCACCTGAAGAGAGAAAAGAATTGGGGCTGTGGGAGTAGGACTGGTAGATTTGTTCTCACATGGATACAGCAGTCTGAATGGCTATTGCTGATGTTGCAATTTTTCAATGATCTTATGATTCGTATTAGCTGAAAGCCATTTTTCTAATTATTTATTTGACTGTTTTTGTCCCATAGTTAACTCTATTAACTAGCAACTCAGAAGATTGTTTTGCTAATTGCTTCATATGAACTATTTCTAATACCAATAGATTTGACTGCTTATTGTAATTAAGTGTGATAGCTAGCAAACTATTTAGCTGTGTTTACCTTAATTATAAATACTGATAGCATTATACTTAACTTATGATATTGTAAATATTGCAATGGAAAATCTTTGTTTTGTTCTTCCAGAAATATTTTCAAACCTCATCTGCTTGGATGCGGATACTGTTACACGGCACATTAGGAAAGCTCTACCAGATAATTGGCTTAAAAAGGTTGGTCATGTGACATGGGTCATCACAGATACTCAACACCCTCCAATACAATGGCTTGCACAATTCTGGGATTTTCTGAATAAGAATTGTAAAACTCTAGATAAATTTGAAGGGTTGCCACTTATACCACTCAGTTCTCTTAGGGATTGCATGGACAGTGTCCAGCTAGCACATTTGTCCAAGAATATAACTATTATATTTCACATGCAAAATGGTTACAAGTTACCAGATACAATTGCCAGTATAATTACAAGAGCTGGAGGTAGTGTAGTTCAAAGCTGTGATGAATTTCTAAAGCATCAGCAGTTAGCAAAATATGTATTTTTACCAAGCCCAAATAATGTTTTGAAACTGTTTTTGAATCTGGGTTGTGAGCAAGTAGTAAAGGAGATTGGTTCTATGTCATTTGAAGACAGAAGAGCATTGAGAAGTTTTCTTGCTGAAGCATCTGTATTTGATACTGACGAGGTAAATATATTATTCAAGTTGCCAATCTTCCGACAAATGACATCTCTCAGATCAACAAATAAAGAGCTTGTTACAGCAGGAACATATGGAGCTTTGAGTAATGATGTTTACCCGGAGATTCCAGATGATATGCCTTTACCTGAAATTGTACTTAAGTGTGTTGATGAGAAGGACAGGAGGCTCATGTTGATGAGGGGAAAATTACTGACCACAGCAGATGTTGCATTGCTCATGTTGAAGGGAGTGGAAACCCAAAAGTATGAACTTCAACAAATTGAAAAGGTGATGCTCTGGTTTCTAAAAAATAGTGGAATACTTTTTAAACAAAAACCAGAGTTATTCAACAAGTGCAAAACACTTCGGTTTTTGACATCAAAAGACAGACTTGTACAGGCTTCTGCCTTATTTGATCCAAACAACATCACCTTTCAACATCTCTTTCAGCCAGAGTATCAGCATGTCTTTCCTCCTCCAGTTTATTCTAGGGATGAGAAAGTTCTGCTGACATTGCAAAAGCTTGGGCTAAAATCAAAAGAAGACAGTATTTCACCTGAAGACCTTGTAAAGGTGGCACAATTAATAGACAGACGACACAGCCAGGCTAATGATATCAGCAATGTGTGTAAAAAAGCTGAAGCTTTAATTAAAGTATGCAACACAACGTCTGTTTTGGCCATCTGTTCTTATCAAACTGTAGAGCAATTATTGTCTTTACATTGGGTGCCCTGTAACAGTCTCCCAAAAGCATTGACAGAATGCACAAATTTAAATATTGATTTTAATAAACCTGAAAATGTAAGAGATTCAAAGTATGCCAGCATTATTGGATTAGTAATGCCACTTACTGACAAATTTACTGAGAAATCAAGCAAACTTTTGGGACTACTCAATCAACCACCACCTAAGAAGGTGGTTGAAAATCTTCTCTTCATTGTTGATCAGGTACACACCAATAGTAACTCACCATGCAACTTCCTGACAGATTTGCAAAGTATCTACGAGTATATGCAGAAACACCTAAGTCAGTTTAAAACTCTTTTACTTGCCATAGAACAGCCATGGATCTGGAATGGGTGTGGGTTTTCATACCCGCAGCATATTGTTTTTTCCTATCATGAAGATTTAGATCTCAGCTGTTATGTAAAGAGAGTCCCACGAGAAATATCTCAGTACAAAGAGTTACTGACTGAATGTGCAGTGAAAACATGTTTCAACGATGGTGAAATTATTCAAATACTTTATCACATAAAAGATAATTTAGATAAACTAAACTCTGGTTGTGGTAGCCCAAATGAATTAAAGACCATCATTTCCATACTTGATTGGATGCGCAGAAATAATCTTCCATTTAACAATGACCTTCCAGTCCCTGTATGGAAAGACAGCCAGGGTAGATTCTGCTTAAAACCATGTTCCAAAGTTGTTTTTTGTGATCTAGATAAAGCTACCCTGGAGGATATTATCAAAAATGAAAACATTTATATTGTTCATAAAGAAGTATGTCTTGCAATAGTTGAATGGCTGAATGTGCCTCCTTTAAGTAACAAAGTTTTGCAACCTGAATTAACTGGAATTGAGCAATATGGACAAGTGGAACCCATTGTACTGAGAATAAAAAACATTCTGAAAGAATATGATCAAGAACATGATCTCTTCAAAGAGTTGCTTCAAAATGCTGAAGATGCTGGTTCAACAGTTTGTAGTTTCCTGGTAGACATGAGACAAAACAAAGATGTGCCTGAAAGTCTTATTGATCCTGGCATGGCCCCATGCCATGGACCAGCACTTTGGTCATACAACAATGAGTGTTTTACTGATGATGATTTTCACAATATAACAAGAATTGGGACAGGTTCCAAGGAAACCCAAATTGATAAGATAGGTAAATTTGGACTTGGATTTAATTCTGTTTATCATATAACTGATGTCCCTTCAATCCTCAGTGGAAAATACTTACTTATTTTTGATCCAAATGTCACTCATCTTAAGAAACATATCCATTGTGTAACCAACCCAGGAATAAAACTAAACCTTTATGATCATAAGGACTTAATTCAAAAATTTCCTGGACAGTTTAATCCCTACAATGGAATATTTGGATGTAATTTTAAAACTGACTCTGGAGAACATTTCTATTATGAAGGAACTCTCATTAAGTTACCCTTCAGAACACCAGAGGAGGCTGCAGTATCAGGGCTTTCCAATAAGTATTATAATCAGAAACACATCATGTCCTTGGTGGAAAGCTTCAAGCAAATGTCAAAAGATCTTGTCATATTCCTAAAGAATGTGAGAAAAGTTTCACTGAAATTTATCAGTGAACATTCAGCTCATGAAAACCAGATAATCTCTGTATTCAAAATGGAAAGACAAATACTAAACTTAATTGAGATGGCAGATAACTTTCCAATTAAAAAAATGCAACAAAATGCTGTGAATGTACTGGAAAGTACAAATAAATTTTCTAAAAAAATTAGAAGTTTTAGCACCTCAACTATAATACAGTTTACAGAAGAAACTATAGATAATCCCAATCACATAAAATACTGGTTGGTTCATTCATGTTTTGGGATGGCAAAAGCCTTACAGATTGCTTGCAGTAAAACAACAAATACATATTTTGCCCCTCCTCTTGGAAGCGTAGCTATACCTCTTAAAAAGAAGAAAGAAACTGGACATTGGATGCCAAACACTGAAGTTGAAGTGGGACAGGTATTCTGTTTTCTGCCTCTTTCACTTCAATGTGGTCTTCCAGTTCATATTAATGGATCCTTTGCAGTTACCTCAAACAGGAAGAATCTTTGGAGCTCTGGGCCAAAAGGAGATTGGAATCAAGCCCTTTTGGAAGATGCAGTTTCCACAGCTTATGTTACATCTATTTCACTCATGCAGCAAATGTCACAGAAAGGAGAATTTGAAAATTATGATTACTACACATTTTGGCCTAATGTAAAAAATGTTGATAATCAGTTTAGAGTAATTGTGGAAAATTTCTACAAAGCAATTGCACATGGAATCAATGGTGTTACAGTCAAAGCATTCAGCAATGGAAAAGACTGGTGCCCAATCAACCAAGCTTGTTTTTTAGATTCATCAATTCTTAAAAACAAAAGAGTTGGAGAGTCTGCTGTTACTGAGTTTTCCAAATTTCTTTCAAAACCTTATATTTCTGTTCACTTACCAGAGTGGGTTAAACAAAGTTTTATTGCCAGTGGATGTGGCCATTCTATTGAACAGAACACATATGATTGGGAATTGTTTTATAAGGAAATTGTATTTCAGAACTTAGACACTATAAATCCCAAAACTAGGAATGATTTTATTATTTATGCAATTGATATAAGGAATTCTTCTATTGATGAAATGTTAAGCATAAAACCATGCATGCCAGTTAGTGGGAAGAAAGATCTCCAGTATATCAAAAATCTTGTACATCCAGAAGGCAAGATAGCTTGTCTTTATGATGCAGAGGAAGGGCGATTCCTTAGAGGAACTTCTGAAACTTTTCTCCATCCTGAGAGATTATTAAGGTTAGAAATGTTAGGGATGGTAAAAGACAAAATTGCTTTCCCTGAATTACTTGAAAGAGCAGTGACCATTAAACAAGTATGGGACCTTGACAGGAACAAGGCATACCAAAGAGTGCGTCATATCCTGGATCTGCTCAAAGACCTAAATCAGCTTGGTGATGATGAGCAACAAAACTTACAGAATGTGCCATTTCTTCCTGCTTTTCTTCCATATAGTCAGGAACAAAATGTTTCTTTAGATACTGTTGTTTTAACAAAAGCAAAAGACTTGTACAGTTGCAAGTTCCAATTACTAGTGAATATGACAGAAATGGTGTTAGACAAAGAACTGCTGAAAGGAACCAAGTTGTCCACTGAAGCTGTTTCCATTCTAGGTTTGAATAGACAACCACCCGTTAGGACAGTGTTGGAACAACTTAAGCATGTGTATACATACAATAATATAGCAACCAGTGATCTAAAAAGGATAACTAAAGAATGTTACATCTACTTAACTAAACAATTAAAGGGAGATCCAGAGTCAAAAAAGGAAATCTATGGTGCTGCTCAAGAATTCCCCTTTATTTTAGTTCATGGACAGTTTGTGTCTGTCAATTTGGTTGCTCGGAAGGTTTCATTTGATGCAGTTCCATATCTTTATGAACTTCCCAAAGAATATGTGGAATGTGAGGAATTGTGGAAGTGCCTGGAGATTAAGGAATATTTTAGACTGCAAGATTATGTCTCAGTTCTGAAAAGCATGTCAGATAAATACCATGGATCAAGGCTGTCTGATAGCGATCTTGCTATCTGTCTTAGAATTGTAACAACTGGATTCATTGAAGCATCTGACCAGGAAGACATTTTGCAAAATGTTCTGCTGCCCAATCAGCACTGTATTCTTCAGTCTGCTCAAACGCTGCAATACAATGACACACCATGGCTTGTTGTAGGAGATGATGTAAATCTCTGCCATAATCAGATAGCTAGAGAAACAGCTGTCCGTTTTCATGTTCAGACAATGAAACACCGAGCGCTGGAAGTTTTACAGGTCAAAGATATGTCTGTATGGGCACAGGAATTTGGCCAACAGGAAAAACTAACAGTACGCTTAAAAAATATCATCAAAGCCTATCCATCCAAGAAAGATATTCTAAAGGAGCTGATTCAAAATGCTGACGATGCTGAAGCCTCAGAAATCCATTTTATTTGGGATCCCAGAAAACATGGCACTACAAAAACCTTTGGCGAAGAATGGAATGCACTTCAAGGACCTGCACTATGTGTTTATAATAACAAGAAGTTTTCAGACAAAGATATTGAAGGTATACAACAACTTGGAGAAGGTGGCAAGCGCAACAGTCCAGAGAAAACTGGAAAATACGGCCTTGGTTTTAATTCAGTGTACCATCTGACAGACTGTCCTTCTTTTATGTCAGGTGACAGTATGTTGTGTATCTTTGACCCTAATTTGGCTGTGCTTTCCACAGCAAAGTCACATTCTCCAGGTGGTATGTTTGCAGTCAACCAGAAGTTTAAAAGTACATTTGAGGATGTTTATAATACGTTTCTTCCATCTTTCTTCAATCTTGAGGAAGGTACCATGTTCCGATTGCCATTGAGAACAGTAGAAATGGCAGAAAAATCAGATATTTCAAAGCAAGCAGCCACAAAGGATATGATTTTAGAATTGCTAGAGGTGTTGAAAGACGATTCCGACAGTCTCCTTTTGTTTTTGAATCATATCAAGAAAATTAGTTTTCATAAAATAGACAAAAAGTCAAGCGAATTGCATGGAATGTATACTGCAGAAGTAGATATGTCTGAGGAAAGCACCAGGGAGCAGGAACATTTACGAAATTATATCCAAAAATGTTTGAGTTCCATGACTGGAGAATCCAAAATAGAATCCCATCAAGTAATATATGAAATGGAGATACGATCTTCTAACAAACATCCAACCAAATGGATATTAGCAAATAAAGTGGGGGTTTCTAATACAGAAGTAGCTGAGTCAGTGCAGAACTTTTGCTCAAGCTTGGGTCAGATACTTTTGCCTCGGGGTTCTGTTGCAGCTTGTACTAACTGCAACAGTTTTCAAGGTAAAGCCTTTTGCTTCCTGCCTCTGCCCATTGAGACTGGTCTCCCAGTTCACATCAATGGAAACTTTGCTGTTGACTTTGCCAGGCGAGATCTTTGGAAACAGGATGGGCAAAGTGGAAAGATGAAATGGAACAACTTTTTAAAATTACACCTGATTGCTCCTTTATATGCTGATTTACTTGATTACATGCAGAAAAAAATTGCAGACAGCAATGTGGATCCTCTAAAATTTAACAGTTTAGAATTATGCAAAAACTATATTGAACCTGATTACCTATGGTTCTTCCCTCATGTTTCTGAAGATGTTCCTCAGGAATGGCAATTAATGATAAATCAGATTTACAGGTGCATATATCAGAAGGGTCTTTGTCTGATCCCCACAATCAAACATGAAAGTAATCAATTACATGATGAGAAGAAGATCATTAATATTACATGGTCCAGTTTGACCAAAGAAAAACGAGCTGAAGTTCCTCACTTTGTAACTGCTCACATAACTGGGAAACTGACTGAAATTTTAGAAGACATTGGTATGAATTTAGTGCTGCAATCTGACTTTATGACCAAAGTATTAAAAAGTTTGGAAAGAGCTTGTATGGATGTATTCATTTTAAATCCAAGCACAGTCAGAAAGTTTCTTCAGATCCATCCACTGAACAACCCAGACCTAACGAAGACTAACTATCCCTTACTACTCAGCGAATCCCTAATTAAAGATGGGACCAGATGCATGGCACTTTTGGACTACTGTCTCTCTGATGTGAAGGATGGAAATTATAGTTGTTTAAATAGTTTACCACTGTTGGTCACACAAGATAATATGCTGGGAAAATTTAAACGCATCTCTCCCAAATATATTTCTAAATTTCATGATTTATTTCCGGAATCCCAGAAGTACTTTGCAAGCTATGATGTCAACAAGAAATATAAAGACTTCTTAGTTATAGCTGGCTTTTTAGAAGACTTCACAATTTCAAGGGCTGAGCAATTCATCCGAAGCAAGCTTGGTTATAAGTTTCAGATTAACTCCACTGACCCACAACTATGGCTGAACTGGACTGAAAATGAGCAGTTCATAGAATGGCTGAAAAAATTGTGGAAATATTTTGAGAGCCAAATAAAGAGTGATGATGATAAGGAGAGCACAGTTGATAAGCTTAAGTTATTATTTTCAGACCTTGCAATCTTACCAGTGTTATGCCCAAGTTATACTGACCAGCCCCTCCTTGCACCACTCGGATCATTACATAGTGTTATCTGCGAAATGACCCAAACTAGTATAGCACGAATTTTGCTGAAGCTTGGACTTGCTAAAATTGCTGCAGATTACTTTTCATTGAAAGTAATGTTTAATTTTATTAGACCAAATTCCATGAAAACTGATGATAAAAATGCCATTTTACAACATCTGCGTCTGACAAAATTAAACTGGAATAATTTAAATGAGTGGGAAATAGAATCCATTTTAAGGTTTCTTCATTCTGGAATTGAAGCAAGTGATGATAAACGTAAGTACCAGGAACAGCTAAAAACACTGCCGCTCTTTGAAACAATGGAAGAGACTTTTGAAAGTATTGAAATGTACAATGTGGTTTATATTCTAAATACTCAGTTAAGTGACACATTTCCACATTTGTATAAATTGGACAGTTCTTGTATGTTTTTGAAAAAAACAAGGATAAACACTGAGGTATCAGAAGATTTAGGCATTCAAATTATAGATGATCTGCAGTTCTTTATGGATTACATTCTTCCTAACATTGAACAAATATTTAGTGATCAAAAATTGGATGTCATACACCTGTTGTACAATATAATTTGCTGTTATCCCCTAGCCTATGAAGTGAAAAAAGAACAAGTTGTGTCTGGTCTGAAAAATGTAAAACTAATCAAAGCTAAAAATGGGATATTTCAAAAAGTTTCATATTTCTATGAAAATAGTGGTCGGTTATTTAAAATTATGATTCCTGCAGAAAATTTTATTCCTGAGGACTTTTTTAAAGCTTTGGGATGCCACCTTGACGATTCCAATTTGAACAAATTGCTCAAGGATCTGGGATTAAAGTGCATTGTGTCTTCAGATGACTTTATTGCTTTTGCAACACAAGTTTCAGAAGAAGTCAAACTGCATGCTCCTTTGAAAGAACTAATTGAGAAAAGTGAAGCTTTAGTCACGTACTTATGCAGCATTAATGAGGAAAATCTCCAGAAGAATTTTTATGAAAAAGTAGCAAGTATCAAATTTGTTTATCCACACAAAGTTCGGGAGAGTTTGCGGGGCTTGCATTCTCCTTATGCAGAAGGGAGAAATTTTGTTGCTTTAAGAGATTCATTGGTGAAACATCGGGATGAAGATGAAGAGCTAGTTTGGACCTCAATGCCAATCCTGCCAACTAAATGTAGCCAGTCAAGAAATAATATAAATAGATTAAAAGCTGCTGGAGCTATTTGTAGTCCTCCAGAAAATGTAGTTATCGCAAACCTTAGGAAAATATGCTTAGCTCCCTGCACAAATCAGAGCGTTATAAAAACCAGATCAAAAGTGCTTCAAACTGCTTATGGCTTTCTTCAAAATCGTGTATTTGACGTCCAAGCCCTGACAGACCTTCCCATTGTTCTTGTAGAAGAGGATTCTAAACTGGTAAAAATCAATGAGGTGGTGTTCTCTTTGCAAAATTATCTTGAGTTTTGTCCTTATTTATATCGGCTTCCCCCACTTCTAGCTCCATACCGTGAGTTTTTCCAGAAGTTGGATGTTGCTTTGGAGCCATCAGCTTCCCACCTCACCCAAGTGCTTCGGTCTCTTTATGGAGATTCCAGCAAAGTTAATAGCTTAAATCAAAACCAAATGACAACAGTGAAACGAACCTTATATTTCTTATTTTCACTTCTGGAGTCGAAAACAGAGGAACGCGCACCTGAGAAACTAAAGCCATTATATCTTCCAGCAAGTGATGGTTTTCTGTATGCATCAGAAACATTATGTTTTAATGACAGAATTACCACTGGTTCTAGAAGAGATGCCAGTGCTCTAAAAGAAAAGTTTAATTTTCTTCTAGATCTGGCTGAATGCTATCTAAATCCTGATCCTTATAAGCAAATAAATCTTATACAATTTCTACCTGAAGAGATTCGCCCCAAGATGCTTTCACAGTTAACAGAGGAAGTACTCAATGAATCAGTCCTACGCATATGTCCATATGGAGATAATTGTGCATTCAGAAATGATTTTCACAAGATCCTTGTGTCCTCTAGTTTTAGAATTGGGTTAGTGAGTTTGTTAAAGGGTCAGTGTAGTGGAGAGCTGTCTGTGAATGATGTTGAGCGTGACTGTGAAAATGTCTTTTCCAAAATACAAATTATTTGTTGTGAGAAGCTGGAAACTATCCTTTGTTTAGGATCAAGACAACTGAGTAATACCAGCATTGACAAACAAGTGTACACTAAGATGAACAACATGGGAAGTGGTGTGGTTTATCTGGAGCATAGGGAGAATGTGCCATTCAGTATGAAAACTGTGATAATACATTCTCTGGCCACAGAGATTAATTTACTCTTGAAGAATGCTTTAAACAAAGATTCACTGTTAATCTTGGTGTTGATGCTCAGCTGTGAAAATCCAGAAGACA
The DNA here is from genome assembly GCF_037043375.1 of Chiloscyllium plagiosum. Taxonomy (NCBI): domain Eukaryota; kingdom Metazoa; phylum Chordata; class Chondrichthyes; order Orectolobiformes; family Hemiscylliidae; genus Chiloscyllium; species Chiloscyllium plagiosum. The sequence goes on from NW_028270171.1 coordinate 1,797,917, forward strand.
TCCCAAAAGTACTGGAAGGTAAAGGCATCCACACTGGTAAGTTAAAATTTGAGGTTTCCCTGGACCTGCCAAATCCTGGAGAACCAATTCCTGAAGAACTAATTCATACATTAGAAATGGATATTATGTATAATTTCAGAGTTGGCGAGTATGTAGGTTATAAAGGCCCCACTTCCAACGAATATCTGTATGCCATTTTTATTGAACGATTAAGCACAGATACGTTTTTCAAAGATATTAGAATGCAAAAGTACAAAATAAAAATAGGACATGACTCATTTATTGTAGTCAACCATCTTGATGTCTATAAATTCATTCAACAAAAAGCGCCTGAGGAGGTCAGCCAGAATCTTGTTGTATTAGATTTGCCAAAGGACCAACAACAAACATTTGGTCAGAAATATGAATCTTTTGACAACATTAAGAAAGAAATTCAAGAATACCTGAAAGAAATAAGGAATCTTCCAAGGGATGAGAGACAAAAGGCAATTCGTCGTCTTTACCTTAAATGGCATCCAGACAAAAATCCAAATAATATTGAAGTGACAACCAAGCTGTGTCACTTTATTCAAGAGAAGGTAAAGCAGCTAGATATCATCAATGCTGAGAATGGAAGCAGCTCGTCAACTTTCAAAAGCTCCTTTTCTCATAAAGAGGAAGATTTTTCTTCTTTCTTTAACCAATGGAATACTGAAGCATCAAGGCATAAGCAGAGCCACTCACAGCAGAAGAAGAATCAATCAGCAAGTGAATTTTGGTCATTCCCAAAGAGAAGTCAGTCCAACCCAGAAGAAGCTCAGAGATGGTTTAGACAAGCAAAATGTGACTTTAAAGCAGCACCCAATGACCTGGGCAGCACTGGTCGCGACTGCACTGCCACCGAATGGCTTTATTTTAAAATCCATCAAGCAGTGGAAAAGGCTTTAATAGCTGCAGAATACATATATAGTGGAAAATGTGTTAATGACCACAGCATTACTTTCCTTGCTAGCCAGGTATCTAGATATAGTACAAAACTCTCAGACCTGGAGAAGGTAGTGATTAAACTTAGAGAGCTTGGGGTAGATAGCAAGAAGACCCAGTATCCCAACTATCATTCACAACCCAATGTTCCAAATGACCAATTCAAGGCAGGGCATGAGCAGGAGGTTCTGAATTTAGCACAAACAGTACTGGACTATATTGAAGACTATATCATGAGTAACTCATAAAAAGCAATCTTCAATGATCAATGCTGTTTTAATGTAATTAAAAATCAATGTCTGACTTTAGACTAGAACTATTGCTTATGCACAAAAATTGCAATATATGTGGTTAAGTACATTAAATTTGTCACCTTTAAGTACTGATATTCCATAAATTCTTGTTTGACCTTGTACACACAAGTGTTTGACACTGAGGTACCTGCCAATTGAACAATTTACTGATTAGAATGCTGACAAATGGTTACTGTTTTCACTGTAATTTACTTAAATCAGTTTCTCCATGTATATATCTGTTAAATAATTGCTTCTATTCAGTGAATATAAACTTTAAATCTAAAACCATTTTCTATCTGCAGTCATTGCATTCAGTTTTGTAAACAGCAATTTACAAATAAAATAAGATTACTGAAATACTCTATTTTGTCTGAACAAAGTATTTAAGGTATATGGTTAAAATGAAACAATAATGCTGCGAATAACCGTTTAATACTTCCACTACTTCAGACAAAATTACATTAAATTAATCCAGCTACAGCATCTACATTTTGTAGCTTCTGTTTGCAAGAAGGTGTAGTGTTCCTTACAAGTGCGTGGATTGTAAGAGGGAGTATGTTATTTTACTTTACAGAAACTATAATGTTTAATTAGATGCCTGAGCATAACTATCTCTATTTTAGCTCAGTTTTAATGTAAAACGTAGTATTTAAGTGTTTGATTCAAGTCTTGAGATGGTTTTGTTATACTCTCAATAATGTGAATTAGCCAACATCAGCCAACATAGAATACTGATCAAAGGAAAACTGGAGGAACTCAATTATGGATGCCAGAAAAGAAGGACACAGACTTGGAGAGGAAAGGGAGGTTAAAGAGCTGGCATTGCAGAAGATTACAGAGATCAAAAGGGATTTTTTTGTGATGAGGACAGATTGAAAGAGATAAACAGCTGAAAAGAAAGCACTGTTAACAATATTAGCTAGCATCCAAGAAAGATGGCATTGCCACAGTTAGCTCAGCTGAGCATGAAATGACCTAGAGAAACTGGAGAAAGATGCAATTTTAGGACTGGATTAATGTGAAACCATAGAGCAGATTTAACTCGGTGGTCCATTGAAAGAGAGACCAGTGACAGGCAGCTGATTGGATAGTCTTACTGATGATGAAATCTGTCCAGCTTCTGAAGGTGACCACAGCCTGGAGAGAGGAATTAAATTGATTGTTTCAGGTAGAGGCAAGAGCAAACATTAATAAAACACCTATTGCTTTTGCCCTCCTTCCCCACTCATTGTCCATCTTCCTCACCACTTGTACTCTAAGGGCAACATGTCTAACTCCATGCAGTCCCAGTCCAGGAGTATTTTTAGGGGACAGTGTGAGGAGGTTTACTCTACATCTAGCCCCATGTTATATTTGCATCAGGAGTTTTTGATGGACCAGTTTACTTCCAGTTTCAAAGAATAGGGAGATCTTTACTTTTTGTTTAAAAGAGTAGAGAGATTTTTCTCTATGTCTTGCTCCATGCTCCTGTCGTGTGTGTGTGTTTGAAATAAACAGAGTCAAGAGAGCATTTCTTTCCAATTACATGTGGTGTAATTTTGAGGGATTTTTACCCTGCATCTAACCATGTGCTTTTTGCTGAGTGTTTGATGGGGGAGCTTTATGTACAGTTTACTTGTGTTTAAAAGAGTGAAGGGGGCTTTACTTTCAATATAAAAGAATAGACACAGCATTACTCTGTATTTAACTCTGTGTTGTTCCTCTCCTGGGAACATTTGATGGGATTGGTGTTGAAGAAATTTTACTTTCCATTTAATTATTGTATAAAAGAGTAGAGGAAGTTTTACTCTGTATCTAACCTGCATTATGTGCCAATCCTGACCAATATTAATACTGACAATGTGTTTGAATTGGAGAGTGTTTGTGGAGTTTCTGTTTGATCACAAAATTTAATTTAAAAACCCAATACTGGAAAAGAACAGTTTCTAAGAAATTAAGAAAGGGATCCCAATTGTATGGGAGATGGAGGTTGTAATGGGAAACCAGGTGTGTGGAGTGTATTGATTGGTGTTAGATCATCTCTAAATTTGGGTAAATTTCACTGTTTTTAATCAGTGGAATTAATTACTATAAATTTAATTACTGGAAATAACTTGGGCTTTCACAGACATCTTTGCATCCTCTTTGGCCTCAGGCGAGATTCCAGAGGACTGGAGAATGGTCAATGTTGTTCCTTTGTTTAAGAAGGGAAACAGAGATAATCCAGGTAATTGCAGGCCAGTGAGCCTGACATCATTGGTGGGGAAGCTGTTGGAGAAGATAATGAGAGGCAGGATTTATTCACATTTGGAAGCAAATGGACTTATTACTGATAGGCAGCATAGGTTGGTGCGAGGGAGATCATGTCTCACCAACTTGATTGAGTTTTTATGAGGAGGTGACAAGAATGATTGATGAGGAAAGGGCAGCCGGTTTTGTCTACATGGACTTTAGTAAGGTATTTGATAAGGTATCTCAAGGCAGGCTGGTACAAAAAGTAGAATCTCATGGGATCCAAGATGAGCTAGCTTGATGAATATAAAGCTGGCTTGGTCATAGAAGACACAGTAGCGGTGCTTATCAGAATGGAGATCAGTAACTAGTGGTGTTCTGCAAGGATCAGTGCTGGAACTTCTGTTGTTTGTAATATATATAAATGATCAGGAAGAAAATGTGCGTGGTCTGGTTAGTAAGTTTGTAGATGACCTCAAATTTAGCAGAGTTGCAGGTAGTGAAGAGGATTGTCAAAGGATACAGTGGAATAAAAATAAATTGCAGATTTGGACAAAGAAATGGCAGATGGAGTTTAATCCAAACAGACCCCACCACCAAGGATATATTTCCCTCCCCTCCCCTATCAGCATTCCGAAAAGACCACTCCCTCCGTGACTCCCTCGTCAGGTCCACACCCCCCACCAACCCAACCTCCACTCCCGGCACCTTCCCCTGCAACCGCAAGAAATGCAAAACTTGCACCCACACCTCCCCCCTTACTTCCCTCCAAGGCCCCAAGGGATCCTTCCATATCCGCCACAAATTCACCTGCACCTCCACACACGTCATTTACTGCACCCGATGTGGCCTCCTCTATGTTGGGGAGACAGGCTGCCTACTTTCGGAACATTTCAGAGAACACTTCTGGGACACCCGGACCAACCAACCCAATCACCCCCGTGGCTCAACACTTCAACTCCCCCTCCCACTCCACCAAGGACATGCAGGTCCTTTGACTCCTCCATCGCCAGACCATAGCAACACGACGGCTGGAGGAAGAGCGCCTCATCTTCCGCCTGGAAACCCACCAACCACAAGGGATGAACTCAGATTTCTCCAGTTTCCTCATTTCCCCTCCCCCCACCTTGTCTCAGTCCCAACCCTCAAACTCAGCACCACCTTCCTAACCTGCAATCTTCTTCCTGACCTCTCCGCCCTCACCCCCATTCTGGCCTATCACCGTCACCTTAACCTCCTTCCACCTATCGCATTTCCAACGCCCCTCCCCCAAGTCCTTCCTCCCTACCTTTTATCGTAGCCTGCTGGACACACTTTCCTCATTCCTGAAGAAGGGCTTAATACCGAAACGTCGATTCTCCTGCTCCTTGGATGCTGCCTGACCTGCTGCGCTTTTCCAGCAACACATTTTCAGCTCTGATCTCCAGCATCTGCAGTCCTCACTTTCTCCTTGTAGATAAAGTGGTCATGAAGGCATCCAGCACGCTGTCCTTTATCGGCCAGGGCATTGAATATTAAAGTTGGCAAGTTATGTTACAATTGTACAAAGCTTTAGTTAGCCCACATTTGGAATATTGCATGCAGTTCTGGTCGCCACACTACCAGAAGGATATGGATGCTTTAGAGAGGATGCAGAGATCGTTTACCAGGATGTTGCCTGGTTTTAGTAATGAGGAAAGGTTGGATGAACTTGGATTGTTTTCACTGGAAAGATGAAGGCTAAGGGGATGGCCTGATAGGTATCTACAAAATTATGAGAGACATAAATAGGGTGGATCATCAGAGGCTTTTTTTCCCAAGGTGGAAAGATCAACTATAAGAAGGCACAGGTTCAAAGTGAGAAGTGGAAAGATTAGGGGAGAAATGAGGAGAAATTCTTTCACCCAGAGGCTGGTGGGTTTCTGGAATGCACAGCCAGTGAAGGTGGTGGAAGCAGGCACATCAGCAATGTTTAAGATGTACTTTGATCGACACATGAATGGGAGGCAAACAGAGGGATAGAAACCATGCATGAGCAATAAGTAGCAGGTCTAAATAAGGAATAGGAATCAGCACAGGCTTGGTGGGCCGAAGGGCCTGTTCCTGTGCCGTATCGAATTGGAAAAAAATTGAATTTGGTTGAGCATTGTAATGTTTGAATAATTTTAAATGAATGAAACATGCATGGAACTTCATCTATTATATTCAGTATGTTACATCAACAATATATTTTTTGATATGGACAATATATCATGCTTTCCAGTAACTATGACACTGAACTGGAACTTAACCTCTAATACTGGATTGTGGTGTTCTGACAGATGATCAGAAGACAGTCAGCTCCCCAAGTTTGCAGATGTAATTCAATGCATTTCCTCATTTTCTCGAAGTTTTTAATTACACTTAAGCTGCCTCTGTTTGTGCATACTGAATAAAGATATTTGAACACACCTGTTGCAACTGGTACAAGAACAGATTTCCTATACATGCTGGTTTATATTATATAAATTTATCCCCATGTAAAGAACAGTTTTAAAAGCTCAACAAATAAGATCCACGCAGGTATGAATGCTCAGTAACAAAGGGCTCATTCTTCCCATATTTTAAGTATAATTTTGTCGGGTTTCATGAAGGATTTCTCTCTGTGAGGCCTGATGAGTATTCTTGCAAAACTGTCCCAAATTTACATCATTAACTACCTGCTATGACTCCTCTTATCTGGCACTGGTCACATTTGCTCACTGACTGTAGCCAGAGGTACTTCTCACTGCCTGACTATCCTGTCATTGATGCCGTTTAAAAGGCTATTGCGTACTTGATCAAGCACTGGTAGACCACAGCTACCCTGCAGGATTGCAGACATTCACCCTGGGCATCGCCAAAGAAAATCGGTCCCATTTTCTGGACATGGACCTGGAGGTTTCAGTGGACAGAGTACTGTAGTGCAGAGGAGGGGCACCCTTCTCCTTCAGGACCAACGGAAGAGACCACACACAAGGTCTGCCAGCCTGGTCTCAGGTCTCTACCTGGGTCAGCGCAGTCTCCACAGTCCAGAGAAACCCTGCAAACCAGGACGTCCAATGACCTTTCAGTCTCCAACAGGCTAGGTGCTACCATCTGTTGATTGCGAGGTCACACTCATTCTTTCTCTGTTACTAAACTCACTTCCCAACAAGGCACTTGTTCCTTTACTTTTACTATTGCCTGCAACATCTTCCTTCACCTGCTCTCACCCACCTCAACCCTCCACAACCCTGCCTGGCCTCTGCACTGCTCACTCACTCATTCAGGACTTTTCCCCAACTTTTCCCTATCTGACCCAGCACTAACAGCTGTGCCACCACATTTATCTCACTCTCCCTCCCATCCCAGCCTGTAATATAGTCAGCTATATTACGCCAGACCACAACAACACGACGGTTGGAGGAAGAGCGCCTCATCTTCCGCCTAGGAACCCTCCAACCACAAGGGATGAACTCGGATTTCACCAGTTTCCTCATTTCCCCTCCCCCCACCTTGTCTCAGTCAAATCCATCGAACTCAGCACCGCCTTCCTAACCTGCAATCTTCTTCCTGACCTCTCCGCCCCCACCCCAGTCTGACCTATCACCCTCACCTTGACCTCTTTCCACCTATCACATTTCCAACGCCCCTCCCCCAAGTCCCTCCTCCCTACCTTTTATCTTAGCCTGCTGAACACACTTTCCTCATTCCTGAAGAAGGGCTTATGCCCGAAACGTCGATTCTCCTGTTCCCTGGATGCTGCCTGACCTGCTGCGCTGTTCCAGCAACACATTTTCAGCTCTGATCTCCAGCATCTGCAGACCTCACTTTCTCCTCCGTAATATAGTCAAGGAGAGTCAGGAGAGCTGGTTTGGAGCTGAGTATTTATCTCCTCACTCCCAGTGAAGAGAGGATATGGATTTTTCAGGCAAAAACTGGCACCAGGCGAAAGTGATGACTGCAGATGCTGGAGATTAGAGTCAAGAGTGTGGTGCTGGGAAAGCACAGCAGGTCAGGTAGCATCTGAGGTGCAGGAGGGTTGACATTTCAGGCAAAACCCCTTCATCAGGAATGAAGCTATGAGCCGAGGGGCTGGGGAGATGAATGGGATGGGGCTGGGGGAAAGGTAGCTGATGGTGCGATAGGTAGATGGAGGTGGGGGTAATGGTGATAGATCAGAGGGGAGGGTGGAGCAGATAGGTGGGAAGGAAGATGGATAGGTAGGACTGGTCATGAGGGCGGTCCCGAGTAGGAAGGTTGGATCTGGGATACGGTGGAGGGGGGGAGGGGAAATGAGGAAACTGGTCAAATCCACTGATGCCATGGGGTTGGAGGGTCCCAAGGCAGAAGATGAGGCATTTTTCCTCCAGGTGGTTAGAGAGTAGCGATGGGGGAGGCCCACAACCTGCATGACCTTGGCAGAGTGGGAAGGGGAGCTGAAGTGTTTCACTTCAAGTAAGAACCATTGTTCATTGTTGTGCCATTGGTCCAGTTATCCCCACTGAGAATTCCTTGTTAATATGCCACAACCTCTAACCCTTGGCAATAATCCATTCTCCCTCTTGCCTTCTGGGGGAGGGGAAGCAGCCCCAAGTTGTGGTCCACATTGGCACCAACAACATACATAGGAAAAGGGATGGGGATTTAAGGCAGAAATTCAGGGAGCTAGGGTGGAAGCTTAGAGCTAGAACAAACAGAGTTGTTATCTATAGTTTGTTACCTGTGCCATGTGCTAGCGAGACAAGGAACAGGGAGAGAAAGGAGTTGAACACTTGGCTACAGGGATGGTGCAGGAGGAATGGATTCGGATATCTGGATAATTGGGGCTCATTCTGAGGTAGGTGGGACGTCTACAAAAAGGATGTTCTACACCTGAACCAAAGGGGTTCCAATATCCTGGGGGGTAATGCTCTTCAGGAGGGTTTAAACTAATTCAGCAGGGGATAGAAACCTGAATTGTAGCTCCAGTGTACAAGAGGTTGAGAGTATTGAGATTATAAATAAGGTTTCAAGGTTGCAAGAGTGTATCCACAGGCAGGAAGGTGGTTTGAAATGTGTGTACTTCAATGCCAGGAGCATCCAGAATAAAGTGGGTAAACTTGCAGCATAGGTTGGTACCTGGGACTTCAACGTTGTGACCATTTTGGAGACATGGGTAGAGCAGAGACAGGAATGGTTGTTGCAGGTTCAGGGGTTTAGATGTTTCAGTAAGAACAGGGAAGGTGTGGCATTGTTAGTCAAGGACAGCATTACAGTGGCAGAAAGGATGTTTGATGAGAAGGTAGTATGGGCTGAGGTTACAAACAAGTAAGGAGAGGTCTCCCTGCTGGGAGTTTTCTATAGGCCTCTGAAAAGTTCCATCGATGTAGAGGATAGGATTGCAAGGATGATTCTGGATAGGAGTGAAAGTAACAGGGTAGTTGTTATGGGAAACTTCAGTTTTCCAAATATTGACTAGAAACGCTACAGTTCATGTACTTTAGATGGGTCAGTTTTTGTCCAATGTGTGCACTAGGATTTACTGACACAGTATGTAGCTAGACCAACAAGAGGCAAGGCCATGTTGGATTTGGTGCTGGGTAATGAACCAGGTCAGGTATTAGGTTTGGAGGTAGGTGAGCACTTTGGCAATAGTGACCATAATTTGGTTATGTTTACTTTAGTGATGGAGAGGGGTAGGTATATACCGCAGACCAAGAGTTATAGCTGTGGGAAAGGCAAGTATGATGCAATTAGGTAAGATGTAGGATGTGTAGGTTGGGGAAGGAAACTGCAGGGGTTAGGCACAATTGCATTGTGGAACTTGCTTAAGGAAGATGATCAGAGGACAGGTAGGGTGGATATTGAGAGCCTTTTTCCTCAGATGGTGATGGCTAACATGAGGGGACAGAGCTTTAAATTGAGGGGTGTTAGATATAGGACAGATGTCAGAGATAGTTTTGTTACTCAGAAAGTAGTAAGGGCATGGAACACCCTGCCTGTTACAGTAGTAGACAGCAACAGTTAGGTTAAAGTCAATGGGCTTCACTTTCGGGCAGGCTCCTTCCACACCAACTGTGGAACCAGGAATGCACTGAGACATAATGGTGGGGGGGGGGGAACAGTTTAAGAAAGAAGCCCTTCTGAGGGTAGATGGTGGGTTCTCCAATGTGAATAATTTTCCATTTTTATAAATGTATTTTCACTTTTTACCATCAAATGTGCAAGCAAGTCTCTGTCTAGCCACAATCACACCACTGAAGGTATAGAACCCATCCACCCTTAGCGCTACACAATGCTCAATGTGCAGGTAAATGGGTAAATGGCAGGTGATTTATACATTGAGCAAGAACTTAACACTTTGTGTTGGTGTTAAGTAGTGATGGACAAAGTGGGTATAGAAATGAGGGAGAAGCACTGTGATGTGCTTAAAGAAATTAGCAGAGACAGAGAGGAGGTTCTGAGTGACCTGGCAAGCTTAAAAGTAGGTAGGTATCCAGAGCTAGATGAAATGTATCCCAGGCTGAGGCAAGAGAGGAAATAACATGGGTGCTGGCAATAAATTTTAATTCCGCACTGGCCACAATAGAGGTGTCAGAGGATTGGGGAGCATGGAATAAAACCAGGAAACTATAGACCAGTCAGTCAATCCTCAGTGGTGGAAAATCCATTGAAAGCAATTCTGAGGGTCAGATTAAATTTGCACTTGGAGAGGTAGGGATTAATCAAGAACAGTCAGCATGATTTTGCTAAAGGGAGGTCATGTCAGACCAACTTGATTACATTTTTTAAAGAGGTGACCAGGTGTGGAGATGAAGTCAATGCATGGAACAAGTCTACTTGGACTTTATCAAGGCTTTTGATAAGGCTATTCTCCCCACATGGAAAACTGGTAACAAAGCTAAGAGCCTATGGGATCCATGAAACTTGGCTAGTTGGATCTAGGATTGGCTGAGGGGCAGAACGCAGTGAGTGATGATCAAGAAACAAAAACCAAAGTTGCTGGGAAAGCTCAGCACGTCTGGCAGCATCTGTGAAGAGAAACCAGAGTTAATGTTTCGGGTTTGGTAACCCTTCCTCAGAACTGATGATAGCTAGGAAAACATTGATTTATCTGCAGAAGATAGGGTAGGGGAGGAATGTAAAGAGTAAATGATAGGTGGGGATAGAGCCCAAAGGGAGAGAAGAAAAGTTGGACAGAGAAAGGAGTGAATAACAATAGACAATAGGTGCAGGAGTAGGCCATTCAGCCCTTCGAGCCTGCACCGCCATTCAGTATAATCATGGCTGATTATTCCTAATCAGTATCCTGTTCCTGCCTTATCTCCATAACCCTTGATTCCACTATCTTTGAGAGCTCTAGCCAACTCTTTCTTAAATGAATTCAGAGACTGGGCCTCCACTGCCCCCTGTGGCAGAGCATTCCACACAGCCACCACTCTCTGGATGAAGAAGTTTCTCCTGAGCTCTGTCCTAAATGGTCTACCCCGTATCTTTAAGCTGTGTCCTCTGGTTCGGCACTCACCCATCAGTGGAAATATGTTTCCTACTGCCAGAGTGTCCAATCCTTTTATAATCTTATACGTCTCAATCAGATCACCTCTCAGTCTTCGAAACTCAAGGGTATACAAGCCCAGTCACTTCAGTCTTTCAGTGTAATCTGGTGGGAAGGGTGAATAGCTGTTAATGGGGACTGGGAGAATGGAATAGAGTTTTTACAGGAAACAGGGTGTGAGGATATATAGTCCAGGTAGCTGTGGGAGTCAGTGGGTTTATAGTAGATAATGGTGGCCAGTCTATCTCCAGAACTAGAAACAGAGATGTCAAGAAGGGGCAGGAAGGAGGCAGAGATAGACCAGGTAAAAGTGAGGGCGGGTTGGAAATTGGAAACAATTGGAGGCAGTACCGATGATATCATCAGTTTACCAGAGAAGGAGTTATGGGTTGGGGCCAGAATGGAACTGGAATAAGAAATGTTCCACGTGACCCACGTAACTGAGGCTCATGCGGATACCCATGGCGACCGCTCTGACCTGAAGAAAGTGAGAGGAGTTAAATGAGAAGTTGTTGAGGGTGGGGGTGAGCTCGCCAAGCAGAGGAGGGTGGTGGTGGCTGGGTGCAGTTCAGGCCTTTGCTCCAGGAAGAAGCAGAGAGCCCTGAGACCATTCTGGTGGGGGATGGATGTGTAAAGGGATTGTACATGAGAAAGAGGTGACAGCTGGAGCCTGCAAATTGAAAATTCTGAAACTGGTGAAAAGCATCAAAGGAATCACAGATGTATGTGGGCAGGACTGCCCTGGCAGACCCATTGTTTCTGCCTGCTCCTGCCCCAAAGGACTCATCTCTTCCCAACCTTGACTTGGTCTTTTCTCCCTGGTCCAGTCCTGTTTGTCGATTTTGGGAAGGAGGTAGAAGGGAGCTGTGTGGGGCTGGGGAACTATCAGTGTGGAGAAAGTGAGGTCTGCAGATGCTGGAGATCAAAGTTGAAACTTTATTGCTGGAACAGCACAGCAGGTCAGGCAGCATCCAGGGAACAGGAGATTCGACGTTTCGGGCACAGGCCCTTCTTCAGGAATGAGCAGAGAGTGTTCAGCAGGAGAAGATAAAAGGTAGGGAGGAGGGACTTGGAGGAGGGGCGTTGGAAATGTGATAGGTGGAAAGAGGTCAAGGTGAGGGTGATAGGTCGGAGTAGGATGGAGGCGGAGAGGTCAAGAAGAAGACTGCAGGTCAGGAAGGCGGTGCCGGGCTGGAGGGATTCGGCTGAGACAAGGTGGGGGGAGGGGGGATGAAGAAACTGGTGAAGTCCAAGTTCATCCCCTGTGGTTGGAGGGTTCCCAGTCGGAAGATAAGACGCTCCTCCTCCGACCGTCGCGTTGTTGTGGTTTGGCGGTGGATGAGTCCAATGACCTGCATATCCTCGGTGGAGTGGGAGGAGGAGTTGAAATGCTGTGCTACCGGGTGGTTGGGTTGGTTCGTCCGGGTGGCCCAGAGGTGCTGTCTGAATCGCTCCGCAAGTAGGCGGAGCGATTCAGGGGAGTAGGGGAGACAAGTAGGGGAGACAGGCCGCCTACTTGCGGAGCGATTCAGAGAGCACCTCTGGGCCACCCGGACGAACCAACCCAACCACCCGGTAGCACAGCATTTCAACTCCCCCTCCCACTCCACCGAGGATATGCAGGTCATTGGACTCATCCACCGCCAAACCACAACAACCCGACGGTCGGAGGAGGAGCGTCTTATCTTCCGACGGGGAACCCTCCAACCACAGGGGATGAACTTGGACTTCACCAGTTTCTTCATCCCCCCTCCCCCCACCTTGTCTCAGCCGAATCCCTCCAGCCCGGCACCGCCTTCCTGACCTGCAGTCTTCTTCTTGACCTCTCCGCCTCCATTCTACTCCGACCTATCACCCTCACCTTGACCTCTTTCCACCTATCACATTTCCAACGCCCCTCCTCCAAGTCCCTCCTCCCTACCTTTTATCTTCTCCTGCTGAACACTCTCTGCTCATTCCTGAAGAAGGGCCTGTGCCCGAAACGTCGAATCTCCTGTTCCCTGGATGCTGCCTGACCTGCTGTGCTGTTCCAGCAATAAAGTTCGAACTATCAGTGTGGGGCAGTGTGGGAATAGATCACTCGATGAAATGACGTCAGTGATTGTAGTTATTACAATGGCCTGATGTTCCATGGTAGGGTGGTGGTCTAGGGGGAGGTAGGAGGTATCTGAGAGCTGGCGCACAGCCTCTGTAATGTAGAGGTCAGTCTGCCAGATTATAACAGCACCACCCTTATCAGCAGGCTTACTAACAAAGTCAGGGTTGGCTCTAAGTGCACAGAGCGCAGTCAGTTTAGAGGGAGATAGGTTGGATTGGGTGAGGGGGACAGAGAAATTGAGGTGATCTATGTCACGTTGACATCTGTTTCTCAATGAACAGATCGAGTGCAGGTTAAAGGCCAGAGGGAGGGGTCCAGGTGGAGGAACAGTGTTGGAGCTGGGTGAAGGGGTCCGTGCGATGGGGAGAGGACTCTTGTCCAAAGAAATTGCCACGGAGGTGAAGTCAACGGAAGAAGAGTTTGAACCATATTGTGCCTAAAATTTGTTAAGGTGGGGACAAGAGGGATAAAACTGAGACCTTTGCTGAGTACAGAACATTCAGCTTCAGAGAGGGAGGTTAGGAGGGATGGTGAATACCCAATAGGAGGTGGGGTTTGGGGAGGGGACAGAGTCAGAGGGAAGCGGAGGGGAGGATGGATCCAGAAGGCCATGGGTATCTCTGAGTTGTTGCATCTTGTGGGTCTTGATGTCTGAAAGGAAAAGAAAATGTTTCTTGTTAGTGTGGAGAATGAGCCGAAGGATGAAGTGGAACTGGGGCGTGGTGCAGCCCTGAGTCAGTGTGTTGTAATGTTGTTGAAGAGAGGTTGAAAGTGTGTGTGTGACGTCACAAGGCACTGAGTGTGGATCTCAGGATACAGCAATAGCAACTGTCTGCGGAACATTGAACATCACAGAGATCCCCATGATCCTGGGTGGATTCAAAACACAAGAGATGAAACTTGCGTTGGAATCCACGTGGGGTGAGTCTGAGCCGTAGGCAGCTACTAAGAAATGTGATGTGTCCATGGAAACGAGTTTGAGCAAATACCTGGTCAAACACCAGGACAGACAGTGAAATTAATGTTGGTGGACAAGAAAAAAGATTGGAATGGAAATCCTGTCAGGGAGAGATGTTCAAGAGTGTTTATGTGACTGGAATCCTGTATCTGATAACATTCCGCAGGGATCAGTGTTGGGTCCTCTCTGCTGGTGGTTTATACATATGATTCAGGCTTGACTGTAGGCGAGTTGACCAGTAAGATTAGAGTGGTGCTGGAAAAGCACAGTAGATCAGGCAGTATCCGAGGAGCAGGAAAATCAATGTTTCGGGCAAAAGCCCTTCATCAGGAATTAGACAGGGAGCCTCCAGGGTGGAGAGATAAATGGGAGGGGGATGGGGCTGGGCAGAAGGTAACTAAGAGTGCAATAGGTGGATGGAGGTGGGGATGAAGGTGATAGGTCGGAGAGGAGGGTGGAGCGGATATGTGGGAAATAAGGCAGGTAGGACAGGTCATGGGGATGGTGCTGAGCTGACAGGTTGGAACTGGGATAAGGTGGGGGGAGGGGAAATGAGGAAACTGGTCAAATCCACATTGATGTCCTGGAGTTGAAGTATTCTGAGGCGGAAGATGAGGCGTTCTTCCTCCAGGCGTTGGGCGGTGAGGGAGTGGTGGTGGAGGAGGCCCAGGACCTGCATGTGGGCGGCACAATGGCACAGTGGTTAGCACTGCTGCCTCACAGCGCCTGAGACCCGGGTTCAATTCCTGCCTCAGGCGACTGACTATGTGGAGTTTGCACGTTCTCTCCGTGTCTGTGTGGGTTTCCTCCGAGTGCTCCGGTTTCCTCCCACAGTCCAAAGATGTGCAGGTCAGGTGAATTGGCCATGCTTAAATTGCCCGTAGTGTTAGGTAAGGGGTAAATGTAGGGATATGGGTGGGTTGCGCTTCGGCGGGTCGGTGTGGACTTGTTGGGCCGAAGGGCCTGTTTCCACACTGTAATGCAATGTAATCTAAATCTAAATCCTCGGCAGAGTGGAAAGGGGAGTTGAAATGTTCGGCCATAGGACGGTGGGGTTGATTGGTGCGGGTGTCCCGGAGATGTTCCCTGAAGCGCTTTGCAAGAAGGCATCCAGTCTTCCCAATGTAAAGGAAACCGCATCGGGAGCAACAGATACAATAAATGACATGTGTGGAAATGCAGGTGAAACTTTGATGGATGTGGAAGGCTCTTTTGGGGCCTTGGATGAAGGTGAGGGAGGAGGTGTGGGTGAAGGTTTTGCGATTCCTGCAGTGGCAAGGGAAGGTGCCAGGATAGGAGGGTGGGTTGTTGGGGGGCATGGACCTGACCAGGTAGTCACGGAGGGAATGGTCTTTGCAGAAAGTGGATAGGGGTGGGGACAGAAATATATCCCTGGTGGTGGGGTCCATTTGGAGGTGGCGGCAATGTCGGCGGATGATGCGGTTTATGCGGAGGTTGGTGGGGTGCAAGGTGAAGACCAGGGGGGGTTCTGTCCTTGTTGCAGTTGGAGGGGTAGGGTTTGAGGACAGAGGTGCAGCACATGGATGAGATGCGTTGGAGGGCATCTTCAACCATGTAGGAAGGGAAATTACGGTCTTTAAAGAAGGAGGCCATCTGGTGTATTCTGTGGTGGAACTGGTCCTCCTGGGAGCAGATACGGCGGAGGCAGAGGAATTGGGAATACGGGATAGCATTTTTACATAGAACATAGAAGAGTAGAGCACAAAACAGGCCCTTCAGCCCACGATGTTGTGCCGACCACTGATCCTCATGTATGCACCCTCAAATTTCTGTGACCATATGCATGTCCAGTAGTCTCTTAAATGTCCCCAATGACCTTGCTTCCACAACTGCTGCTGGCAACGCATTCCATGCTCTCACAACTCTCTGTGTAAAGAACCCGCCTCTAACATCCCCTCTATACTTTCCTCCAACCAGCTTAAAACTATGACCCCCCGTGTTAGTCATTTCTGCCCTGGGAAATAGTCTCTCTCTATCGACTCTATCTATGCCTCTCATTATCTTGTATACCTCAGTTAGGTCCCCTCTCCTCCTCCTTTTCTCCAATGAAGAAGTCCAAGCTCAGTCAACCTCTCTTCATAAGATAAGCCTTCTAGTCCAGGCAGCATCCTGGTAAACCTCCTCTGAACCCTCTCCAAAGCATCCACATCTTTCCTATAATAGGGCGACCAGAACTGGACGCAGTATTCCAAGTGAGGTCTAACCAAAGTTTTATAGAGCTGCAACAAGATCTCACGACTCTTAAACTCAATCCCCCTGTTAATGAAAGCCAAAACACCATATGCTTTCTTAACAACCCTGTCCACTTGGGTGGCCATTTTAAGGGATCTATGTACCTGCACACCAAGATCCCTCTGTTTCTCCATACTGCCAAGAGTCCTATCCTTAATCCTGTACTCAGCTTTCAAATTCGACCTTCCAAAACGCATCACCTCACATTTATCCAGTTTGAACTCCATCTGCCACCTCTCAGCCCATCTCTGCATCCTGTCAATGTCCCGCTGCAGCCTACAACAGCCCTCTATACTGTCAACGACACCTCCAACTTTTGTGTCATCTGTAAACTTGCTGACCCATTCTTCAATCCCCTCATCCAAGTCATTAATAAAAATTACAAACAGTAGAGGCCCAAGGACAGAGCCCTGTGGAACACCACTCACCACAGACTTCCAGGCAGAATATTTTCCTTCTACTACCACTCGCTGTCTTCTGTTGGCCAGCCAATTCTGTATCCAGACAACTAAGTTCCCCCTGACCTTCTGAATGAGCCCACCATGGGGAACCTTATCAAATGTCTTGCTGAAGTCCATATACACCACACCCACAGCTCAACCCTCATCAACTTTTCTAGTCACATCCTCAAAGAACTCGATAAGGTTTGTGAGGCATGACCAGCCCCTCACAAAGCCGTGTTGACTGCATTTAATCAAGCCATGCTCTTCCAGATGGTCATAAATCCTATCCCTCAGAATCCTTTCTCACACCTTGCAGACGACAGACGTGAGACTTACTGGTCTGTAATTGCCGGGGATTTCCCTATTTCCTTTCTTGAAGAGAGGAATTACATTTGCCTCTCTCCAGTCCTCAGGTACGACTCCAGTGGAGAGGAGGTAGGCTGGGAAGAAGTGTAATCCAGGTAGCTGTGGGAGTCGATGGGTTTGTAAAAAATGTCAGTGTTGAGTCAGTCGTCATTGATGGAGATGGAGAGGTCCAGGAAGGGGAGAGAGGTGTCAGAGATGGTCCAGTTGACCAGTAAGTTCATGGTTATGATGGGATGGTAAATACTGAGGAGGACAGCCTTGAATTAGAAGGATATAAACAGGCTGGTTTATATCCCAGAGTACTTCAAGTCATGTCATTAATGTGCTAAACCCACACAAATCTGTTTCCAATTGTAACTTTGTGTAACTTTGTAACTTCACACCAATATTACCCCATCCAGACATCTATAAGTCCGTTACTCCCAAAAGTTCAAAGGGCTTTTAGATTGGATTTTAAATTAAGGCGTGATCGGTCCTCTCAGCTGTACATAAAACATCCCATTACAAGTATTTCCCAGTTGTCCCCAGCTCTTTGGGTTAATGCCTATCCATCAATCATATCACTCGAAGAGATCGCTGGGTCATTATATTTTCATGCTGCAACATGGTGTTTCCTAGATTACACCAGTGACTATACTTCAAACTTATTCATAGAGTCAGAGAGCTGTACAGCACAGAAACAGACACTCCAGTCCAACCCGTCCATACCGACCAGATATCCCAACCTAATCTAATCCCACCTGCCAGCACCCGGCCCATATCCCTCCAAACCCTTCCTATTCATATATCTATCCAGATGTCTTTTAAATGTTGTAATTGTACCAGCCTCCACCACTTCCTCTGGCAGCTCATTCCATACACACACCACCCTCTGTGTGAAAAAGTTGCCCCTTGGGTCCCTTTTAAATCTTTCCCCTCTTACCTGCCCTCTAGTTCTGGACTCCCCTATCCCAGGGAAAATACGTTGTCTACTTATCCTATCCATGCCCCTCATGACTTTATAAACCTCTATAAGGTCATCCCTCAACCTCCAACACTCCAGGGAAAACAGCCCCAGCCTATTCAGCCTCGCCCTATAGCTCAAATCCTCCAACCCTGGCAACATACTTTTAAATCATTGACTGTAAAGTGCTTTTGATGTCCTAATGATATGATACTTGCTGTATAAATGCAAATATTTCTTCAGTGTTTCACCTGCTCAATGCTGAGATGTTTGTTTTTAATATAATATAAATGTCACTTCCTTGCGTTTCTCCCAAATCATTCATAATCCTCACACTCATGACATTGAAACAGTTCCATGAGATTCTGCTCCTAAAATGGAAACATCAAGCACTGACTCATTGCTGTATTATCTGCACCCCAACATCTGGCAAAGTCTTGCAGTGAGAACTCTAAATAAATAAATTCCTTTGATAACCTGAGGCTAAGTGCTACTGCATGCATTAATTGAAGTACCATTGATGGGCCCAGTGGTGATAGCTGGAGCCTGAGGATCGGCACCTTTGTCATTGGTTGGGTCTGGCGCTGGCGGCGGTGAAGTGGTAGCAGAAGATCATAACTGGCACATTGGCGATGTGGGCCCAGCAACGAGAGCCGCAGTTCCAATGTTGAGGGGTCCAGGACAGGCAGCGGAGAGGTGGTGGAGGTGAATCGACCCAATGCTGAAAAGATGGTACTTCAGGATGAGTAACTTTGGTGTTAGTTGGGTTCGGAGTAGATGGCAGTGAGACAGGAGTGGTGCTGATCCAGGTCAGAACTCCAACATAGGCGGACTTCTCTTTAAGGTGTATCTTTTTAGTCTTAAACTATCAAAATGACACTGGATTGTGACAATGTATGAAAGCTTTTCATTATATTCTATTGTATTTCACACTGACAACAACATTATTCACTTCATAAGACTATAAGACATTGGAGCAGAAATTAGGCCACTCAGCCCATTGAGTCGGCTCCACCATTCTATCGTGGTTGATAAATTTCTCAACTCCATTCTCCTGCTTTCTCCCTGTAATCTGTGATCCCCTTGATACTCAAGAACCTCTCTATCTCAGTCTTAAATATACTCAATGACCAGGGCTCCACAGCCTTCTCTGGCATTGAATTCCATAGATTCCCCACTCTCTGGCTGAAGAAGTTTCTCCTTACCTCTGTTCTAAAAGATCTTCCCTTTACTCTAAGGCTGTGCCCTTGGATCCTAGTCTCCCCGACCAATGGAAACATCTTCCCAACATCTATTCTGTCCAGGCGATTCAGTATTCTGTCTGTTTCAATTAGATCCCACTCCTCATCCTTCTAATCTCCATCAAGCAGAGACCCAGAGTCCTCAAACGTTCCTCATATGTTAAGCTTTTCATTCCTGGGACCATTCTCATGAACCTCCTCTGAACACGCTCCAGAGCCAGTACATCCTTCCTGAGATATGGGGCCCAAACCTGCTCACAATACTCCAAATGTGGTCTGACCATTCAATAAGAATGGACAGAGGCTAACCTGTAGTTAAGAACTGGGTGCAGAAGACAAGACTCTTGATCACTGCAGGAAAATCATTGAATGTAACGCAGTAGTTATTTCACAGATATAATTGAAATGTGTGATTTTAAATAAATTATATTTTCAAAAATCAAGACTATCCTCTCAAAATGCACTCTTAATGAAGAAGTGGTTCTGGATCTCCATTGTGTCCATTGAGAATATTGTGAATGAAGTCTCAATGACAGAATGGTATAACTGGTGTGGCACTGATCAGGGAAAGCCACCACTTACCCTCCTCTCAAAGAAAGCCATTTTAGTTCAACATCATACACAGTGGATGCTTTTCAAGGTTATTTTATTTATAGACTTTGACAACAACTGGCAGTACTTTGACATGTGATGATGAGCCCTGTCTCTCTCCCTCCCCCACAGTTTTTGGGAGGGATCCTCATTGCCAGACACAGTAAGATTTCTTGCCATTTCTTACCAAACTCATGTCATTAACTGAAGACGAAGGACTGCAGACACTGAAGATCTGAAACAAAAACAGAAGTTGCTGGAGAAGCTTAGCCATTCTCTCCTCACCTACACACTCACTGTTTCCCCCCTCCCCACCTCTAAATTCTGTACCTGTGCACTTCCCTCCACTTCACCTGATGAAGGATCAGCACCTGGAAGCTTGTGATTTCAAATAAACCTGTTGGACTATAACCTGGTGTTGTGTGACTTTTGACTTTGCCCACGACAATCCAACACATCCGCATCATCTCTGTCATTAGTATAAATACAGAAACTACAACAGAAATTGCTGGAAAAGCTCAGCAGGTCCGGCAGCATCTGTGGAGAGAAATCAGAGTTAACGTTTCTGGTAAAGTGACCCTTCCTCAGAATCCTAGAGCATTAATAGTACCTTTTCCAAGCTATCATCAGTTCTGAAGAAGGGCCACTGGAATTGAAACCTTAACTCTGTTTTTGCCTTAGAGATGCTGCCAGACTGGCTGAGTTTCTCCAACAATTTATATTTTTATTTCCTTTCATTAACTATTCCCCCTTCCCCCATGGCATCACTGAAACCTGATTATATGCCCACCTCATCACATGCCATTCCCAGAATAACTCACCTTGACCAGGATATCTGGGATTTACCACCACGCCCTGCTCCTGTGCCATCTTTAAAAGCCCATGGTGTACCCAGACACACCCTGAGAGTCCAGAGCTGCCCTGGCCAGTTCCTGATATTTACCCCGGATGTTACAGACTGGGGTGTATCAATGACCCACACAGTGGGCAGAGACACAGAGATCCTGGGGGGGAGGGAGCTGGTGCAAATACGGGGCGTTGTCTTCCCCAGGGGCAGCACGGGAGGCCCTAACACCAGACCCTGATCTGGGCTGAGGGTTCCCTCCCCACCCTGGGGTTAGAGTAGTCTCAGCTGCCTGGAGGAATCGTGACCTGTCTAGGAATGAGCTTTAGGGCCTACCCCACTCTCCCAGGGTCAGTGTCACCATCTCCTCTCTGATCCCCCTCACCCCTTCTCTATCTCTCTGCCACTGTACCCACCTCCCAGAAAGGTTCAGAATCTCTCCTTCTCACTGTTCCCTGCAAACTCTTCCACCCCATCACTGTCACCATCCCAACCCTGACACCCTTAACCCTTGTGCAGCTCACTCACTCGGGGCACCTCCCCACTGGCACTGACAGTAACAGACATGCCACCCATTTCCATCTCCCTCCGTTCCCGCCTGCCTTTCATTCCAGTTGTAAGGAAGCCCAGAGTGGGGGCAGCAGAAACACTCAGGAAATGTTCGCCTGCCCAATATCTGTCTCCTCACCCCCACTGTGGAGGGCATCCTGACTCGGGAAGTGCCCCCAGGAGCTGATGATGTGCCACACTGTGTGCCAGGGTAGTGGAGGCTGGGCACAACTAACAAACATCATCCTGGGACTGGGGCAGCACTAAACGGCACAGCAAGATCCCAGTAATAAGCATCTGATCATTCGGACTGAGAGCGGACATTGTAAAAAGGCAAAGCAGGGATCCGGTTAGACGGGGATCCGGTTAGACAGGGATCCAGTTAGACGGGGATCAGGTTAGACAGGGATCCGGTTAGACAGTGATCAGGTTAGACGGGAATCTGGTTAGTCAGGGATCAGGTTAGACAGGGATCCGGTTAGACAGGGATCAGGTTAGACAGGGATCCGGTTAGACAGGGATCAGGTTAGACGGGGATCTGGTTAGACAGGGATCCAGTTAGACAGGGATCAGGTTAGACGGGGATCAGGTTAGACAGGGATCAAGTTAGACAGGGATCCGGTTAGACAGGGATCAGGTTAGACGGGGATCAGGTTAGACAGGGATCAGGTTAGAGAGGGATCCGGTTAGACGGGGATCCGGTTAGACGGGGATCAGGTTAGACGGGGATCAGGTTAGACAGGGATCCGGTTAGACGGGGATCAGGTTAGACGGGGATCCGGTTAGACGGGGATCAGGTTAGACGGGGATCAGGTTAGACAGGGATCAGGTTAGAGAGGGATCCGGTTAGACGGGGATCCAGTTAGACGGGGATCCGGTTAGACGGGGATCAGGTTAGACAGGAATCCGGTTAGACGGGGATCAGGTTAGACGGGGATCCGGTTAGACAGGGGTCAGGTTAGACAGGGATCAGGTTAGACGGGGATCCGGTTAGACAGGGATCCGGTTAGACAGGGTTCAGGTTAGACAGGGATCAGGTTAGACGGGGATCAGGTTAGACGGGGATCAGGTTAGACGGGGATCCGGTTAGACAGGGATCAGGTTAGACAGGGATCCGGTTAGACGGGGATCCGGTTAGACGGGGATCCGGTTGATCCATTCTTGGGGGTTACGCACTCGCGGGTTGATTCCAGTCGGGCTCTGAGATGGGGTGGGGGAGGTGCCCGGTATCCGGCTGTCCCCGTAGGGGTGGAACCCCCTTTATGCGCACACAGCCCCCCTCCCTGGGGTAAGCGCTGACATCAGGCACCGGCAGGTCCGGTCCCCACAGCCGGAGGTCCCGGTGATGCTCAACCCGCTCCCGAAATCCACAGAGACACCGAGCTGGTGAGAACCTTTCCCCAGACACGCCCCATCCCTCCCTCCCCAGATCCCCCTCACTTTCAGGGGGAATCCCCCTGATCTCTCTCACTTTCAGGGGGGCTACCCCCAGATCCCTGAAAGTTTATTTCTTGAAAAATAAGGCAGGAAAAGTGACTGAGGTGTCAGTGGGGAAGGACTTTGGGGCCTGCGACCATAATTCTAATTGTTCTAAAATAGTTAAGGAAAAGCATAGGCCGGATCTAAAAGGTAAAGTTCTACACTGGAGGAAGGCCAATTTTAACAGCATTTAGGCAAGAACTTCCAAGCGTTATTCAGGATATTTGCAGGTAAAGGAACAATTGGAAAGTGGAATGACCTCAAAAATGAGGTAACAGGAGTTCAGAGACAGTATGTTCCTGCTAGGTTTAAGGGCAGGCAGGTTGATATAGGGAATGCTGGATAACTAGAGAAACCGAGGTTCTGGACAAGAGAACAATGGAGGCAAGTGACAGGGAAATACAGCAAAGATGGAGTGAATCCCTAGAGGGGGATAACAGCAGCAGGAGTACACTCAAGAGGAAAATTAGGAGGGCAAAGAGGGGGCATGAGGTAGCTTTGACAAATAGGGTTAAGAAGATTCCAAAGGGATTTTATACATACACTAAGGACAAAAAGGTAACTAGGGAGAGAATAGAAACCCTCAAAGATCAGAAAGGCTGCCTATGTGTGGAACCACAGGAGATGGGTGAGAAGCTCTTTTTGATCAATGTTTGCTGTGGAGAAGGACACGGAAGATGGAGAACTTGGAGAAATAAATTGTCATATCTTGAGAAGTGTCCATATTACAGAAGAGGAGGTGCTGGATATCTTAAAATGCATAAACGTGGATAAATCCCTAGGACCTGATTAAGTGTACCCTAGAACTCTGTGGGAAGGTGGGGAAGTGATTGCTGGGCCCCTTGTGGAGGTGTAGTGGACAATGAAGAAGGTTACTTCAGGGTGCAAGGGACCCTGATCAGATGGGCCAATGGGCTGAGGAACGGCAGTTTAATTTAGATAAATGCGAGGTGCTGCATTTTGGAAGGGCAAATCAGAGCAGGACTTATACACTTAATGGTAAGGTTCAAAGTTTGTGAGAAGATTTGTAGCTCGGGTGCTCGTTGTTGTGGTTCTGTTTGCCGAGTTGGGAATGTGTGTTGCAGACGTTTCATCCCCTGTCTAGGTGACATCCTCAGTGTTTGGGAGCCTCCTGTGAAGCACTTCTGTGATGTTTCCTCCGGCATTTATAGTGGCCTGTCCCTGCCGCTTCCGGTTGTCAGTTTCAGCTGTCTGCTGCAGTGGTCGGTATATTGGGTCCAGGTCAATGTGCTTATTGATTGAATCTGTAGCTCATGAGCAAAACCAATGTAGTGTACAAAATCCCATGCAAGGACTGCACAAAACACTATATAGGACAAACAGGAAGACAGCTAACGATCCACATCCATGAACACCAACTAGCCTCGAAACGACACGACCAGCTATCCTTAGTAGCCACACATGCAGATGACAAGCAACATGAATTCGACTGGGACAACACTACTATTATAGGACAAGCCAAACAGCGAACAGCCAGGGAATTCCTAGAGGCATGGCACTCATCCACAGATTCAATCAATAAGCACATCGACCTGGACCCAATATACCGGCCACTGCAGCGGACAGCTGGAACTGACAACTGGAAGCGGCAGGGACAAACCACTATAAATGCCGGAGGAAATATCACAGAAACGCTTCACAGGAGGCTCCCAAGCACTGAGGATGTCACCTAGACAGGGGACGAAACATCAGCAACACAAATTCCCAGCTCTGCGAACAGAACCACATTAATGGTAAGGTCCTAGGGAGTGTTGCTGAACAAAGAGACCTTGGAGTGCAGGTTCAGAGCTCCTTGAAAGTGGAGACGCAGGTAGATAGGATAGTGAAGAAGGCATTTGGTATGCTTTCCTTTATTGGTCAGAGTATTGAGTACAGGAGTTGGGAGGTCATGTAGCGGCTGTACAGGACATTGGTCAGGCCACTTTTGGGATACTGCATTCAATTCTGGTTTCCCTGCTGTAGGAAAGATGTTGTTAAACTTGAAAGGGTTTAGAAAAGATTTACAAGGATATTGCCAGATTTAGAAGGTTTGTGCAATAGGGAGAGGCTGAATAGTCTGGGGCTATTTTCCCTGGAGCGTCGGAGACTGAGGGGTGAACTTACAGAGGTTTATAAAATTATGAGGGGTATGGATAGGTTGAATAAGTAAGATCTTTTCCCCATGGTAAGGGGAAAGGTATAAAAGGGACCTAAGGGACAATGTTTTCACACAGAGAGTGGTATGTGTATGGAATGAGCTGCCTGAGGAAGTGGTGGAGGTTGGTACAATTGCAACATTTCAAAGGCATCTGGATGGGTATATGAATAGGAAGGGTTTGGAGGGGTATGGGCAAAGTGCTGGCAAATAGGACTGGCCTAATTTAGGATGTTTGGTTGGCATGGACGAGTTGAACCGAAGTGTCTGTTTCCTTACTGTACATCTTCATGACTCTAAGAAAAATTCTCCCAGCTCCCTGTCAGTTTCATGTGGACTTTCTCCCTGTCAGTTTGAACTTTGGCAATGGGAACTTGATTATGAAGCTGTTTGAGAAGTGTAAATTCCTGGGAATTCACTGGAATTCAGTCAAATATATGTCCCTGTAAAACTGACAGTTAGTTTGGGAAAATGTAACTCTTTTGTTGTACATTAAATATTAAATAAAAATAGTGAATAAATAATTTATATTTGTTTCCTTTCTGTCAAGTTCTGAAAAGAATGCCCTCGATATCAGATCGTATTTGTTTTATAATCTGTTGGAGGACATCGGGGCTGTGCCCACCTCGTGTGCTGGGGAGATGCAGCAGCACCTGTACAACGGTGACTACTCCCTCTTCAAAACGGCACCAATCTTTGAAAGCAATTTCATCCAGGTACAGTCAAACAGCACAGGTACAGTCAAACAGCACAGGTACAGTCAAACAGCACAGGTACAGCGAACAGCACAGGTACAGTCAAACAGCACAGGTACAGTCAAACAGCACAGGAACAGTCAAACAGCACAGGTACAGTCAAACAGCACAGGTACAGTCAAACAGCACAGGTACAGTCAAACAGCACAGGTACAGCGAACAGCACAGGTACAGTCAAACAGCACAGGTACAGCGAACAGCACAGGTACAGTCAAACAGCACAGGTACAGCGAACAGCACAGGTACAGTCAAACAGCACAGGTACAGCGAACAGCACAGGTACAGTCAAACAGCACAGGTACAGTCAAACAGCACAGGTACAGTGAAATAGCACGGGTACAGTCAAACAGCACAGGAACAGTCAAACAGCATGGGTGCAGTCAAACAGCACGGGTACAGTCAAACATCACAGGTACAGTCAAACAGCACAGGTACAGTGAAACAGCACAGGTACAGTGAAATAGCACGGGTACAGTCAAACAGCACAGGTACAGTCAAACAGCACAGGAACAGTCAAACAGCACAGGTACAGTGAACAGCACAGGTACAGTCAAACAGCACGGGTACAGTCAAACAGCACAGGTACAGTGAACAGCACAGGTACAGTCAAACAGCATGGGTGCAGTCAAACAGCACAGGTACAGTCAAACAGCACAGGTACAGTCAAACAGCACAGGTACAGTGAACAGCACAGGTACAGTCAAACAGCACGGGTACAGTCAAACAGCACAGGTACAGTCAAACAGCACGGGTACAGTCAAACAGCACAGGTACAGTCAAACAGCACAGGTACAGCGAACAGCACAGGTACAGTCAAACAGCACAGGTACAGTCAAACAGCACAGGTACAGTCAAACAGCACGGGTACAGTCAAACAGCACAGGTACAGTCAAACAGCACAGGTACAGTCAAACAGCACAGGTACAGTGAACAGCACAGGTACAGTCAAACAGCACGGGTACAGTCAAACAGCACAGGTACAGTCAAACAGCACAGGTACAGTGAAACAGCACAGGTACAGTGAACAGCACAGGTACAGTCAAACAGCACAGGTACAGCGAACAGCACAGGTACAGTCAAACAGCACAGGTACAGTCAAACAGCACAGGTACAGCGAACAACACAGGTACAGTTAAACAGCACAGGTACAGTCAAACAGCATGGGTGCAGTCAAACAGCACAGGTACAGTCAAACAGCACAGGTACAGCGAACAGCACAGGTACAGTCAAACAGCACAGGTACAGTTAAACAGCACAGGAACAGTGAAACAGCATGGGTGCAGTCAAACAGCACAGGTACAGTCAAACAGCACAGGTACAGTCAAACAGCACAGGTACAGTTAAACAGCACAGGAACAGTCAAACAGCATGGGTGCAGTCAAACAGCACAGGTACAGTTAAACAGCATAGGTACAGTTAAACAGCACAGGAACAGTGAAACAGCACAGGAACAGTCAAACAGCATGGGTGCAGTCAAACAGCACAGGTACAGTTAAACAGCATAGGTACAGTTAAACAGCACAGGAACAGTGAAACAGCACAGGAACAGTCAAACAGCATGGGTGCAGTCAAACAGCACAGGTACAGTTAAACAGCATAGGTACAGTTAAACAGCATAGGTACAGGCAAACAGCACAGGTACAGTTAAACAGCACAGGTACAGTCAAACAGGGTGTGTCTCTCTGAGCAGATTCCTAACAGATCTTGGCTTTCTCTCGACACAGGTGCTGTTTTCAGCTCAGCTTTCCAGAATTTGACATGGTTTATATTCGCGCTGTTGTTTCAATGAGAGTTTAATTCTGGGAGTAACTGTTGAAGACTCAAACAGTATTGCTAAGAACATCCTAACTTTAAAAACAGGGGGAGAGAAAGAAGGTGCTGTGATTGATGGATGCTAAGTGTTGGATGTTGCTGTCAAGTCGGGGCCGGAACCGATCTCCACAGATACTGACAGAACTGCTGAGTTTCTCCAGCAATTTCCGTTTCTGTTTCCGCCGATTTTTGGTTTTGTTTTGCAGCCAGCAAGGTGGGTTTTAAATTCAAATAAAAGTAAGACGCCGCAGGCACGAGGAATCTGAAATAAAGACATAAAGGTGCTGGAGAAACTCAACAGCATTTGTGGAGAGAGACAGAGTTAACATTTCGGGGCCAGTCTGACCCTTATCCGGTGTCCGGGGCAGGGTTTTCAGGAATAATAATGTCAGAATCCAACTCTCCAGGATGCTGCTAGAAATCTGCGGCCAGACAGTATAGTCACAGCTAGGGTCACACACAAAAAAAACGAGAGCTGCTGATGTTGTAAATCCGACACAGGAACAGAAATTGCTGGAAAAGCTCAGTCGGTCTGGCCACAGATGTGGATATGCAACAGACAGAACCCGACTGAAGCCTTAGACAATTTTTATAGAGAATGCCCCAGTCCTCAATAAAATTCCAACTCACTGGTCGGATGTGAAGAGCTTTGTAACTCAAAGGCAAACCCGCTTTGTTTTGGCAGGTTAGTAAAAAGGGTCACGTGAGTGACATCCATCATCGGGTTTCCATGGTGACTGTTGGTGTTTCCTCCACGGACCCCAAACTTTATATTCCGGATGTTTTACTGATTGCCCAACCCAGTGACCGACAGAAACAGCTACAACTGCAGATCTTCAACAGGACTCCGCAGGAACCCATCAAACCCGGATCCCGGGTCCACTCGGGCTCCTTCACCCCTTTGCAACTCCTAAGGTAAGGCGTTTGAAGGGTCTCTTTAACCGGAGTGTTAGAGTTGTGTGAAATGGGACCAAGGCCACGCTGCTCGGTCTCAGCAAGACTGTGGAGAGTGGGAAACAAAGTTAATGATTGATCAGAACCGAGGGAGGTTAGAAATGTAAGGGTTTGGAATGGGGGTGGGAACAGGGACCTCCCCCGACCCCACCCCACACACACACCAATCCAGCCCCTCCCCCAGGGGCGATGGGCTGCTGTGAAGGGGAGGTTAACCAACGGACAACAAATAAAACAAGCTGCATGATTCAAACCAGCGAAACAGAAGGAACGGTGATGTGGAGGAGCTGGATAAAAGCTTTGACAAAGGGTCAGTTAGACTCGAAACGTCAGCTCTTTTCTCTCCTTACAGATGCTGCCAGACCTGCTGAGATTTTCCAGCATTTTCGCTTTTGGTTGGAGGAGCTGGTGTTGGACTGGGGTGGACCAAGTTAAACATCACACAGCACCAGGTTATAGTCCAACAGGAAGCATTGGCTGGAAATCATATTGGACCCGAAACGTTAACTCGGTCTTTCTCTCCCTCCAGATGCTGCCAGATCTGCTGAGTTTCTCCAACACTCTCCCTGCTCCTTTCAGATTTCCAGGATCCGCTGTGTTTTATATTTTCATTCGTGAAGAAACAAAAGCTGGATGTGAATTCCTCCATTAAAACAAAATCTGAATTTAAGAAGGAAAAAGGAAAGTAACCCTCTCAGAAAATCTAACCCATTTTAAGGGGCGGAGGGATCCAGCGGAGTTCCAGAGTGCACCTTCTCTGGGGGCAGGCCCCTTGCCTGGGATTATAGAACCCCTACAAAGAAGGGGGAGGCCATTCTGCCCATCGAGTCTAAACCGATCCTCCGAAGAGCATTCCAACCAGGTCCCTCCTTGTCCCCAGAATCCTGCATTTTCCTTGTTGCACAAACCTGGACACTATGGGCCAATCCGCCCTGACCTGCACATGTTTGGACTGTGGGAGGGAACCGGAGAAACCCCAGGCAGACGTGGGGGGGGGGGGGGGGGGAATGGGGGAAATGGGGGGTATCCCCAGGCAGACACGGGGGGAGGGGGTATCCCCAGGTAGACACGGAGGGGGGTAACCCCAGGGAGACACGGGGGTATCCCCAGGTAGACACGGAGGGGGGTAACCCCAGGGAGACACGGGGGTAACCCCAGATAGACACGGGGGGGTAACCCCAGGGAGACACGGGGGGGGGGTATCCTCAGATAGACACGGGGGGGGTAACCCCAGGGAGACACGGGGGGGGGGGGGGGTTAACCCCAGGGAGACACGGGCGGGTATCCTCAGATAGACACGGGGGGGGGGGGGGGTAACCCCAGGGAGACACGAGGGGGGTAACCCCAGGGAGACACGGGGGGGGGGTAACCCCAGGTAGACACGGGGGGTATCCCCAGATAGACACGGGGGGGTAACCCCAGGGAGGCACGGGGGGGTAACCCCAGGGAGGCACGGGGGTAACCCCAGGGAGACACGGGGGGTAACCCCAGGGAGGCACGGGGGGTACCCCAGATAGACACGGGGGGGTAACCCCAGGGAGGCACGGGGGGTAACCCCAGGGAGACACGGGGGGGTAACCCCAGGGAGGCACGGGGGGTACCCCAGATAGACACGGGGGGGGTAACCCCAGGGAGGCACGGGGGGTAACCCCAGGGAGACACGGGGGGGTAACCCCAGGGAGGCACGGGGGGTATCCCCAGATAGACACGGGGGGGGGGGGTAACCCCAGGGAGACACGGGGGTATCCCCAGATAGACACGGGGGGGGGGGGGTAACCCCAGGGAGACACGGGGGGTATCCCCAGATAGACACGGGGGGGGGTAACCCCAGGGAGACACGGGGGTATCCCCAGATAGACACGGGGGGGTAACCCCAGATAGACACGGTGGGGGGGTAACCCCAGGGAGACACGGAGGAGGGGGGGTATCCCCAGGGAGGGAGGGACCGGGAGAGCACACACCCTGGGCTGAGCATTGACAGAAATCCCGAACAGGGAGCTGGTGACTCTGAAAGGGGAGCCCGGGA
This sequence comes from Chiloscyllium plagiosum, assembly GCF_037043375.1. NCBI lineage: Eukaryota > Metazoa > Chordata > Chondrichthyes > Orectolobiformes > Hemiscylliidae > Chiloscyllium > Chiloscyllium plagiosum. The sequence continues at coordinate 1,828,370 of NW_028270171.1, forward strand.
ATGTCAGGGAGCAGGTGCTGAAGGGACAGCGGGATGTATCTCTGATGTAGAAAGGCGCCACAGGGATGGTTCGGGCAGGAGGCTGCAATAAATGCAGTCCCACTGAAGGGTCAGTGTGGACTGGATGGGCCGAATGGCCTGTTTCCGCAGTGCAGGGTTGTATGGTGGCACCAATACT